>NC_056728.1:1047384878-1047444878 GCF_019279795.1 Protopterus annectens | reverse complement strand
TGTAATGGTTGCTGTGTGCTGTCACTATATTCACACAAAATGAAACCTTATGCTGGAATCAAACATCAAGCTATACAACTCTCCAAGTAACAATATGGCTATTAATCACATTCGCCACAGTTGAACTATTACCAGAAATGTTGTTGAACTCCATCTATGAGAAGTTATTCACTCAACTTGGCCATAATTTTTATCTTCTAAAATTGATGGGAGAGGCCTCTGACACTCAATATGTACAAAGTACAATTTTTTTGGGGGGGGGTGTTTCCTTCAGAACAGGTAGGCCAAAAATGCTTACTGTCATGCAATGCTGGCTTAGAACATTAGCCTAAGTGTTGAGAAAATCAATATCATAGTGGGAACAATGAATGTGTCAGGGTATAAGTGCATTGTCAATTGTCATATGTGTGGTTATGTGAAAGCATTGCACTATGTGTCTCATATCAAGAGATATGTGTTCCTATAATTACTGAGACAGAATCTTGCTGTATCGCGGAGAACATTGCCTGAATCTAGGTGTACCCAAACACATCTTTAGCCTCCTGTTCTTGCCACTGTGACAATAGAACAACAATTATGTCCAATGTGAATATAGTCCTGTATAAGAAAACATTCCTTATATAGTAACAATATGCATTACATCATCTCACATCCTCAGTTCTGAAGATGTGCTTCACTACAACTTTGATGTAATGACAATCTATTCCAAAGACAGCATCAGTCTTCAATACAGCCTTTCTAAAGGAAATATAGAATAAACTGTTGTAACAGAAAACAACATCTACATTTGTGGGTGAAAACACTGTTAACATATACAATGACAGCAAGAAGTGATATTGGGATTTGACCTGTATTGCTAACATCACAAGCTTATGAAGGTTTGCTGAAACACAAGCACAACTACAGATTTATTTGCAGACTATGATACTGCACATTTCAATGGATGCCATCGCCATTATGTATTACCTTCATGTTACCACTAAAAAGTGGCTGCACAGCACAAGCACACTGTACAAATATACCTCATATATGTATTTGCAGCATGTTCTGCATAATAACAGGATGAAACACAAAATCACAGATGACTGTCATTCTTGTATTCAAACTCCCTATCAACTAACAGAATCTGCACACTAGTGCATTATACACACACACCACAATTGAAGTCTGAGTGCATGTGAGCCATATAGCACATTTGAAAGGATAATATCAGCTGTTTCATGCAAATGAGATGTATGTGCAAAATGACTTCTACACGCATGTGGGATTGTAAATGTTGTCAATCCTAAGAGGCATAAGATACTCCTGCACTTATCTGCGTTTGCACACACACAATCAGAAGACTCACACTGCTGTATTCAAACTGCCTACCTATCAACTGCCACAATCTACACACAAAATGTATTATACACATGCATCACAGAAGAGGTCTGACTTTAGTGGTGTGAGAGTGCATTATTGAAATGATGACCTCATTAGTGTATTGCAGACAGTATGTGTTTGTGGACAGGGTGAAAGGGGGATGTGGGATTGATCTGTCCATGTAAATGTTTCTCATGAGTTGTAGTCAAATAAGCAAATCTGTTGAATGTATCCTCCAGTGATGCAATGGCTCCACCATAACACACACAAATTGACTGTTGTGATATTAGAACACCCTACCTATCTAGTTATGCAACCCAGAGGACACTGCACTTAATGCAAGCACCACATAGAACTCTGCTTTTCAGAGTGTCAGACTACACTTTCTATATGATGGCATCAGTGTGGTATTGTAGTGAAGATGATGTTGGAAGAAGGGTCTGACATTGATATGGACTCTCCCTGCAGAGTAAAATTTATTCCAGCAAGAAAAGTAAGCACAAGTAGAGCTAGGGATCACAATGATGTAAAAAGTCTATTATTTTTCCACAAGCCGCTGTAGTACAATGAAAACCTTTATTAAGCAAGATACAACATGTTGTATCTTGCTTAATAAAAGTTTTCATTGTACTACAGTGGCTTGTGGAAAAAGAACAGATTTGTTACATCATTGTGATACCCAGCTCTGCTTGTGCTCAGTTTTCTTGCTATTTTTGTGACTTATTCGTTGTTTTAGAGTAAAATTAATTCCAGCCTCCTGCTTCATTAAGGCCAGCAGCACTTAAATTCACATTTACACAACTCCATACACAAACTCGTTGACTGCTGTGAGATTAGACCCCCCACCTATCTAGTTATGCAATTTAGAGGGCACAGTACTTAACACAAGTGCCACCACAAAAATCTGACTTTTATAGTGGGAGGCTACACTTTCTAGATGAAGACATCAGTGTGATACTGCAGACAAGATGATGTTGGGAGAAGGGTCTAACATTGATGTGGAGTCCCCTTTCAATGTAAAATTTTCTCTCAGCAACTATTTTAATGAGACCAAAAACAGTCAATGTCATATTTACACAACTGCATACTCACATACAAGTTGATTGCTTTGCAATTAGAATCCTCTACCTATACAATCTTGAGGGTAGAGTAATTAACACGTACCACTACAGAAGTCTGACTTTTACAGGGCACTTTCTAGAGGATGACATCAGGTTAGTGTTGCAGAGAAGATGATGTTTAAAGAAGGGTCTTCCCCTGCAATGTAAACATTTCTCATAGCTACTATTTTAACGAAGCCAGAAATAATGTCATATTTACACAATTCCACACATACACAGAAGTTGACAGATTTTATATGAACCCACTACCAATGCAATCCAGAGGACACAAAACTTAATGCAAGTGTCTTCTCAAAAGTCAGACTTTAAACTGTGACAGTGTAGTTTAAAAAGCATTGGCCTCTCCTTCTTGGGTCTATTGTCAGCCATCAAATAGGCTAACCATAGAATGTCAGGATATTGAACAATAAGCATCAGACATTCACTCAGCCAGCTTTCATTTCATTGACAGGGTAAGTAACTACATGTTCAGCACTTCCCCGACTCGCACATGGAAGTGTGTCAAACTCCTTTTCATCACTGTAGTCCGATCTCAGAATTGGTATATATAGTAAGAGGGGTATGGGGGGTGAAGCCCTCCATCTTAATGGGTTTGAAACACTTCCGTGTGTGAGATGGGGAAGTGCTGGGGAAGTAGTTAGTTACCCTGTCAATGAAATTAAAGTTTGCTGACTGAACATTCAATGCTTATTGTTCGATGGTTACCCCATTTGATGGCCGAACCTAGACCCCTCATTCTGTGTCAGAGAAGATATTGTGAAATTGAAGGTTTAGTGCAAATACATATTTGTTGCTATGATGGAGTAAGTGCAATGTTATGATCAATAACATCAATTTTTAAATAATTTGTAATGTTTTTAATACTTTTTAATAATCATTTTTAATAATTAACCAATGATTTGCTCTCTTTGTTGCTATACTCCCTACTGTGGCTAACTTGCTCACAACTCAACTGTATAAAGCAAAAACTGCAACCCAACCCCTACTAACAATGTTCACCATTATGCAATGCCTCAACCTAAAACTGTAAAAGATGTGTTCAGTCTATGAAAATATGTTAAATGTTAAGCTTTAATGCTATGTTACTACTCAGTGTTAAGTTTGGTACTATCTATGTAAATTTGCATTAAGCTTGAATGCTATGTTACCAGTCAACGGGGCGGTCATAGTGGTGCAGCGGTTAGCATTGCTGCCTCACAGCAAGAGGTTCTCTGGTCTGATTCTCGGCTGGGGTGCCTTCTGTGTGGAGTCTGCATGTCCTCCCTTTGGTCGCATGGGTTTCCTCTGGGTGCTCCGGTTTCCTCCCACATCCCCAAGGCATTCAGTAGGTGGATTGGGCACTCTAAATTAGCCCTAGGTGTGAGTGTGTGCGTGTGTGTGCCTTCTGTGGAAGGTTGGGCGCCAGGCTGGAAACTTGGCACTGTAAAACTCCACTGCCAATCATGAGTGGACAGATGATCCACTGTGGCGACCCCTAACTGGGAAAAGCCAGAAGAAGAAGAAGCTATGTTACCAGTCAAGGTTAAGTTTGGTACTATCTATGTAAATTTGAATGTTTTGTATACACCTTATATTTTGATTAAAATTTAACTGTGGAGCTTTTCTCCCTGGGCCTCCACTGAAAAAGGACATGCATCCAGTCGGACTTTCCCAGTCAACAAATGTAAAATAAATAAATAATTATAATAAATAATACATACATACTGCTGACTTATATCAGCTATGCTGTCATTAATGTATATTGCAGAACTGAAAATGAGATGTACCTGTGTTGTGTACATGTGTCAGACATACTTGTGAAACACAGGATGGACAGTGAATCATTTATGGACCATCAGGTTGTGATGATGGTATATGAACATTAATGAATCATACTGATATTAACAATGGTATGTGCTCATGCATGGGCAATGTGGACTGCCAATACCAAGCAATACTTAATGTTCCAGTGCAAAAGGAATAAAAATGTTAAGTTATGTGCTTCAAGGATTATGTGGTTATATTTCATTTTTATTTTTTTTTATTTTTTATTTAGCATTTGTTAACTGGGAAAGTCTGACTTGGAACTAAGCCAATTTTCAGCGGAGGCCCGGGGAGAAAGGCTCCAGATGCATGTTTTTGTAATGTGGGAGGAAACCGGAGCACCTGGAGGAAACCTACACGAATGCAGGGAGGACATGCAGACTCCACACAGAAGGCACCCCAGCTGAGAATCGAACCGGAGAACCTCTTGCTGTGAGGCAACAATGCTACCACTGCACCACTGCACCATCCCGCCGTCATTTGTAAGTGTCAGTGCTGCAGTGCAGATCCAACTGTCAAAAATGAAGTACGGTTCATTGCATTTCACACAAATACATTAAATAATTCCCATGCAATGAAGTAATATAATCCAGAAGCAATACTTATTTTTATTACAAATGAGTTCCTAAAGAGCAGTGCTGTAAAAAGTGTTAGTGCATGTGTGATTAAACTTTGATGTGTTGAAGTGGGACTGTGAAGTACCAGTGTTTAGTGGTGATCACTGCTACTCCACATGTTGTATTATATGTATCCATGTTAGCTCCAAAGCTCAACTGAGAAATTAAGTGTTCTGCTTGCCTTCCCCATTTGTGTGGCATTAGGTTGTGAGCAAACCGTGTTCTCTGCTGAAGGAAAAAGTAAAAGCGTTTAATGGAATGCGCCTTCTGTAGCCCACACAGGCTTAACAGCAATGCACAGCTGTCAGCATTTTAGACAAATCCACCTGTCAGCTTAACGTTCTGTGTAGCACAAAATGCAAAGTCCCTGAACTAAATGAAAAACCAGAGTTGAAGCACCATTAAACTCCAGTAAGCAGATCATTTTACAAATTGTGTCAGAATGTGATTCTTATAGTCAATGTTTTATCATAACTTTAAGAATCTCTAGGAATGACTATTTACAGATCTTGTCTGGTCAAAGTGTGCATGTAATAGCTACTGAAATAATCTTTTATACCTACTACATATGAGATATATTTTAAGTGAAATCAACAGTTAAGTGGGTGTACAATGTGTTGTAAGGCAAATGCTCAACTGCATTTTACAACAACACCTGCAATGCCATGTAGCATTACATACTACATTTGCTCTTTGAAAGACCTCATGGAAATGCTAAGGACTACAACTGATTAAATAGAACGGACTTAAACAGATATAAAAGCAACTAATTCACAGGGAAAACACTTATAAAAACAGTCAGTAAGAGTTTCACCTAATGTGGGATTTGAGCCAATGTCAAGTTGAAAATTTAAGTTTACAGACTTAATCATTAATCTGTACACCTCAACAAGGAAACCATGCTTCCAGCATATCAAAATCACACCTTTGAAGGGACAGTGATAGTCTGTGAATGGAAGATGTAGGTATTATTCTTCTGCAAAGTAATGGCTGTATAAAAATGCCACAGCATGAAATTTACGTCCATCAGCCTAACAGTTAGTCAATCGTACAAAGGGGTGAGAGAGAAGGGGTGAAGATAGACACAGATATACAGACACATATGAAAGAGTAAAACAGACAAGACCTGGTGTAGATATGAGTAGAATAAGCGTGGTTTACTAAGACTTCTTTATGGTCATGGATGTGTTGGCAAATTTTTAACTGCTTAAAAATTAAGGTATGTGTGGCGAAACATATAAAAGTAAAACATCACAGTATGAAGCAAAATGACATCCATCTGGAATTGAACCCTTGATGCTATGGTCAAAAATGAATCTTCAGACAACTGATTTATGTTAACTCTCCACAGAGGAGTAAAGATTATGAGAGATTGGCTACAGCCAATAGTCAAACAAAAGTGACAGTAACCATTGCCAGTGATTTCCTGTAGTCTGCCCTTACTATGTATTCCAATAGCACTGCTTGGTTAAACATCTTTCCATGGAGATATCCAGATGCAGGCCATAGCAACAACTGATCAGGTTTTGTCATAGGACACAAACAACAATTCACCATCAGTTGGTATTGGTGCACAGTGCCAAAAGCAATGCAAATGCTGAGGGGAAAAAGTTAAAGCTTTCTTATGGGCCATTTCTGGCCATGTGTCGTGTGTGTGTTTCAATTTTTAGACCAGATTAAATATGTGAAAATGGGGTTGACAGGAAAGTGATGAAATGAGAGGGCAAGCAAAGAGAAGGACACAGGAGAAAGAACAGAGGAATTTGTAGGAAGGTAGTAGGACAAATCCATGGCTATCAACTTCTTCACAACTTAAATGAAAAACCGTAGCCACAATTTCCTGAATTTAGACTGTCACCACACCGAGGGTAGGTGACAAATTAATAATGCTGTACGGCCAATTGTATCACTCAAGTGTGTCAAAAAGACACATACATGAAGTGGAGAGCTATGTATAGGCCTTTATTTATTTATTTATTTTGTGGGACAGGTGCCCATTTTTATTTATTTTTTTACCTTTGAAAAAGAGAGAGAGGATTGCTGGGAAGGGGTTTAGGAATGTGAGAGTCAGACAGGAATGTTAGGTGAGGAAGCAGGAGCAGACATGCAATACAAACAAGACAGTCAAGGATGGTGACATATACAAAAGGTTGGGGGAGACCATGATTGGTGATAGGTAGGGAACATCAATGGTGCATCCACGTCAAACCTGAGAACATTGAGAATCTAGTCTTAGTTTTCTGTGTCAGTGCTCAATATAGTATCATTTTAGCAATGTGATAAAGCACCTTTTCGATGCAGCTGATTGAGGCACCAAGGACCCTTTCCATTACACCCTCCACCAGCCCTGTCAGATCTTGGCAGGTGACAAAATCACCATCTTCACAGATACTACTCCCAGAGGGTAACTGTGCACCAGCTGAGGCAAAACTACTGTTGCAGATAGAGCAGGTAGGGCAGGGGTTACAGAGACAGTGCTGACAGCTTGGGACCCTGACGTGCTATGTGTCAGTGCTGCAACCTTTGGAGGGATGCTGGGCCAGTCCGCAGTGGTACCTCCCTCTTCTCCATCTCAGTTTTTGAAAGCAGAAATGTATGACAATTAAATATTTGTAAGCAATATAAAATACCCCATGAAAAAAGGTAAAAAAAATGAGAGAGAAGGGGTAGGGTGAGACAAAAAAGAGACAAAATTAGATTCATGGCATATCACATGGATATATAATTTTAGAAAATAAACAGTCATAATTATACAGTCTGTACACCTTTGCCACCACCAGGTATGATGGGGAGGTCTTACTCTGTTGTACCATTAATCAGTTGTACTGCTATGATATCATAAATACAACTATTTATAACAGTACTGCCATACTGCATACAATTACAAAAGTTACTAGGCATGCAATAAGACCTGATGCCTAAGTACTCCATGTCTCTCTGAGGGAAATGAACCTCTCTAAAAAATCCCATGTAAAAATAGCTTTGGCGAATCCCTTTTCCCTAATGATGTCGCTAACACCTGGAATAGTCTTCCTCCTGACATCAGACTACAAAACAAAACTTCCACTTTCAAAAAACTCCTTAAATCACACCTTATCACCAACCGTATTTGCAACTGCAATGGCCCACCTTAAACCCTCACTACATGTACTGCTTCCTTAAGCCTCTTATGTCTAGGTGATGTGCTCAGCATTGCTCACACTGTTGAACTTCTTGTGAATGCTACTAACATGTGCATTAGATGTTCTTTGTAAATATTGTACATATTTTTTTTCTACTTCTTTTTGTTGCTCTAATACTAAGCTTCTTGTGAATGCTACTAATGTGCGCATTAGGTGCTCTTTGTAAATATTGTACTAATTTTTTCTACTTCCTTTTTGTTGTTCTAATATTAAGGTTCTTGTGAATGCTACTAATGTGCGCATTAGATGCTCTTTTTAAATATTGTACATATGTTATTTTTCTACTTCCTTTTGTTACTCTAATACTAAGCTCACAGTGCAAGCAACATATGTATCACCTGTGTTCTAATACAGCTCCCTTCAACTTGTTTTAATTTTGTGCAGTATACTGTCAATTTATGTCAACATGCAACTAATACTACTAAATGCTGTCACTACTGTACTGTACAGAGTTTTTCTCCCCGGGCCTCCACTGAAAACAGACACCAGTTGTCTGGTCGGACTATCCAAGTAAATGAATGTCAAATAAATAAATAAATAAATCTGCTAAGGAGGTCCTTCTTGCACTGTTTCAGGTCACTATAGTGGTGACGACAATTGTCTCTAGTGCGTGGGGTGCAATTTGCACTGAAGACAGCCTTAGCTAACCTAGTCCAAACATCAGCCTTATAATAAGACCCAGTATAGTCCCCCTTCAGTAGACTACAGCAGTAGCACTTCATGAGGAGTGCCAGAAAAATTCTGGACTCCTCAGCACTCCACCTATATGCTCTAAATTTAGCACCATCATCTTCTGTACTAGCCATGCCTGCTGAAGTCAATCAGCAACTCTAAGTATAAATTGGCACCAAATTCCAATCTCACATTTAATAGCACCAAAATGCACAAGTATTCTAATTGCATTTGTGTGATGGAAAGTACAGAGATGCACTGACAAACAAAGAGGAAGTTATTCTATCAAACAGCAATGGAGGTGTAAAACAAGGCAGTGAGATTTGTCATGTGTGATGATCAACTCTTTTTCAGATGCTCGACACTGACAGGTTCAGTGGGTGCAATTGTTCTCCTTGGTGTTTTGGAGGGTAAATAGGATGACATGGCACATAACTTTCTGGAATTACACACTGTAAAAATTTAGTTGACTAGTGTGGTAATCAAACCTGATGAAGAAACAATGCATACATTTCAATCAAGGTAATTAGTTGCGAGTGGTACAGGAATATTCTCTTTCAGACATCTTTATTATAGATAAACTGCATTCAGTATGAATGGAGATATACATCAGATAGACCTGCATATGTGTGAATTTTAGGAAGTCTTGTGAAATGCATTCCCCTGAAAGAGTAATTATTACTGTTTGTGAATGTATTCCAGATGGATGGACTTTCGTGAGCTGATTAATAGGTTACAAAATGATACATGCATACATGCTTCACTACACAAACTGTTCTAAACTCAGAGTTGGGCTATGTGAGGAGAGATGACTTTCAGTTAAGTATTTTACCCATCACAGAGATTAATTTTTCATTTGTTATCATAATTATCCTGTTTAAACAGTTACATATAGATTCAACTTTGTTTAATAACTAACTCGTTAATGAGATATGCTACTTAGGACTATTTATTGAAGCATTAAGGAGACATTTCTTGAATTAAGCATAATTATGATAGCCATTTGTATGTAGTTTTGCCTTAGCAAATAAAGTTTTGTTAGAAATGGTATACTGACATAATTTGTAAAAGTAAGCATTGTCTGAATTTGAACCTTGGATCACCTGTGTTCAGTCTCCAAATTCACTGCACCTGCACTCTGTGCTACAGAGATGGTTACATAACAGGTGGATGTTTTACACTCAGTACTGTACAGAGTGCTGGCATCTGTGAATTGCCACTAACCATATCTGCACTACAGAAGGCTGCCCAAATAAAATGCTTCACTTTTTCCTTAAGCAGATAACAATGATTGTGTGACATTCAGCAGCGAGCAATTGGACAAGGCAAGAAACAGGGGAAAAAGTATATGATGTTCTGATAAAAGTAAATCATGCATTTATTGTAATACTTTTGGCATTACTTTCACATTGTCTGGATTGGAAACCCAGAGAAACTCTGTTAAGGGGCCAAAGGAACTGCATTTACATCTTCTGCCAAAAAACAGCATACAGAGTGTGCAAATCACTTACTCATTAGAAATACCACACATTGGTGCCAAAACTGTTCGTGCTGATGGAGTAGAGAAATGAAATTCTTCTTTTCACGTGTGAGTCCTGTTTGTGCTCTACTAAGCAGTGCAGAAACTACACAAGTAAAAACAAAATGGGTAACAATTTGTACTGCATACAGCAAAACACAAGCTGCATTTTCACACCTGCTGTAAACATTACAAGCGGCATGGGACTTCAAGTTGGATTCACACCTTGCAACCTCTTTCTTGTGTCTTTAAAACCATTTCATTTATAGTTTGTACTACAGTGATACTTAGGAGAGCTGTGGAATTTCTTTTCTTGCTGATAAAGTGCACCTATGCCACTGTAAAATGTTCTACTGTTGGCAAGCAAAATTACATTTCTGAGTTTTACTTTGGGCAGTGGACTCATTCAGTGCTTCGAAAGGCTGCCAGTCATCCTCACTTTGCCAAAACTCGTGCAAATGAGGAGCAAAAAAGAAAAGTAAAATTTAATTAAAACAAACAAAAAAAGATGCCTGTATTAACAAATATTGGGGAATAATGATGAAAAGGCTGGATTGTGAAGTTTCCCAGATCTGTGTTTTTTACAACCTGATCATGTACTCAGAAAATGTGAATTAACTCTGTCAGACAAAACACTGCATGGAAATGATCCTTCAGCTTAGTGCATTAACATAAAACACTCAGTTATGTTTTTTATCCCTCGTTGCACCAACACAGGGCCAGAAATTCTTTCTCATATGCTTGAACATGTGTAGGTTAATGGGATACTGACAAATAGTTTAAGCTGTTGGAAACTCCTGGTGCCTGGCTGGTGTGTGATTCTCAAACAGTCTGGAAATATATTGTTGATTGATAAGTATATTTCTTGGCATTTTAACCTTTCAGAGTTCTGCATTGCCTTAATTTTGCTTGACTGAATTATTGTTTGCCTGACTGAATTATTTTATATATTTTCTGGCATTGTTTTATGTTTCTTATCTGTCCTGAAACTGTTTTAGTTGATGGCTTTGCAATTGCCTGCCCCTACTGTAAATTTGATCTGGGACTCCCCTCCCAGTCTGGTGTTCACTCTACCTAATATAGAGAGAACATTTGAGAAGGCCAACCCGCTTAGGTTCTTAACCTTGAATTTTTCTGAATTTCTTATGCTCCTTCTTCATCTCTCTTTGCACTTTACGTAAAAAAATAGCACTTTACTTTGCTTTTGCATCTTCTTAAAAGTACTCAATTGTATTTGTTCTGCTCCATTTAGTACTGCTTGGTAGTAGCCTGATTAAATTGTAACTGTTATTCTAAGCCTTTTGGTTTAAGCACTTGGACTCCAAACGAGTTGTTTTACATTAAGAAGGTTTCTGGTCTGCACTGTTATGGCAGGACAGGTAGCTTTCATCCTTCTATGTGGGGAAATACTGATTGAAGGCTCAGTGTCTGTTATTCTAAAAGTGTATTAGTTCTGGTTAAAGCTCTTGGGCTTCAGGCCAGTTATATTTCATTAAGAAGGGTTGTGGTCTGCATTCTTGTGGGAGGAAAGGCTAGATTCTGCCCTTCTGAGCTGGGAATTTCTGGTTAAAGGCTTATTGTGTCTGCTTATTTGAACTGTTTCTTTCTGAAATTGGTGTGCCTTGTTTGCTGTTGCATAGATTAGATTCAGACATCCTGAATCTAGGTTTGTTTGTATAACTTGAGCACTAATCCAGACAATCTTTTCTGGAGAAGGTTCCCCTGCACCCTAGGGGCAGGAGTGTGCAGTTAGAACTTGTCTGATTGAAGACTGCTGGAACAGGGCACAGTTTTGAGCTTTTTTACTGCTTAATTGGGTAATTTGTTTAAATCAGTTTGTTTGTTTTCTATTGTTATATAAAAAATTGCACTTTATTCATCTACTTTTACTGCATTTGTGTTTCTTCCTACTTTATTACTTTATTTTGCTTTTGCTGCTTGTTCTTAAAAGTACTTAATTGCATTTATTCTCCTGCATTTATTACTGCTTGTTAGTAGCCTGATTAAATTGTAACTGTTGTTCTAAGCCTTTGGTTGAAGCACATGGGCTTCACACCAGTTGTTTTACATTAGTGGCAGGAGTGTGCAGTTAGAACTTGTCTGATTGAAGACTACTGGAACGGGCCTCAGTTTTTAGCTTTTTATTGGTTAATTGGTTAATTTGTTTAAATCAGTTTGCTCATTTGCTACTGTTATATAAAAAATACACTTTATGCATCGCCGCTTTGCTAGGGTTCCCAGCACCATAAAGTCTGTTCTTTAAATTTTCCCTTAAAACTAGCCAGTTTTTTAGTTTTAGCACTCAAACTTGTTTCTTTGAGCTCAGCACATGTTCAGAACTCATTGTAAGCACTAAATAAGCTACAAATTACTACAGTACTCAACTTCCCTCACTTGTCTAGAGGAAAACAGTATTTAGTACTTAATAAATAAGCACATATCCAGGCATGTCTAAGACTTAGCTCATGGTGTTTTCTCCTGTCTACCTGATGAAACTGAGCATCTTGGGGCAATGCAGCAATTGCCTCATGTACACAGACAACCCTCTCCTCCTACCACCCAAACTACAACCTGTGAGAGATGAACTTATATAGCCAAATGGAAGCAAAGCTCTCTTCACCTAAGACTGGACTGGACAGTCAAGATGAGAAGATAAACACTTGCACCACACCACACTCATCACATAGTGCCACAAAATCTACACCATTAAAACAGACATATAGAAACACAAAACGCACACCTACATTTGTGGAGGCTCTCAGTAAAAACCTGCTCAAGCAACAGAGACCTCCAAAGCAGAAACGCAAGCAACCTCCACCCCCCAACACAACCCAAATGACACATAGGGCACAAACTCAGTGTGCCACTCAACCACAGCCCATAAGGCATAACAATGTACCCCTAAACTCTAGTCACAGGTGGCTCTATAGTCAGGCACACTGATGTTCCACTCACCAGGCTAAACAATGAATAAATTACTGTCAGCTGCCTGTCGAGTGCCAGGATCCACCACATAACCCGCGCACTCAGGTCACTCAACAACAAGTACAAATATGACTCTGTCATTGTCCATTTTGGTGTGATTGACCTGAGACATACCTCCCTGGACTACATGAAAAAAACATGGAGGAGCACCCCGATCTTGTAGCCCAGGCAGGTATGACCCTAGCCCTGAGCAGCATCCTGCCATCACCCAGAATGATAACACAGTACAAGGACAAAATGATTGACTTCAACAATTGGCTAAGCTTCTGGTGTCATTCTAAGGGGTTCCAGTATCTGTCTGCCTGGGATGACATGATCTACAGACCATATTGCATTGCCAGAGATGGCCTGCACCTGTCACCCTTGTGATTTCAGATACTGGCTAAGGCTCTTGCCACCCCTATAGTGCCTTTTTTAGGCAAGGTTCCAATGACAAATTTGCCACCATAACAGGTACAAGCATGCAAAACTGGGGGCAATGCTACTCAATGCTAGAAGTCTAAACCTCAAAATGCATTCATTCGAGGCACTTCTTAAAATGGAGAATATCGACATCTGTGCAGTGACAGAGACCTGGTTCAAGGGTCCAGAGAGCACCCCCACATTATCAGGCTAGAATTCATACCACAACTTTCGGCCACCTAACCTGGACCGAAACACTAAAGACGGAGGCGTGTCCATATTCATTAAGGATATCCACACTTCCAGGCTAGTTGCTCAGCATAATGCATCCGAGATTATCCAAGTGCAACTAACTCTGGACAAGACCACAATCCAAATTGTAACTTGCTACAGATCCCCCACCATGCCCCAGGATTCCCACTCCTCATTTCTTGAAACACTGGAAAATATTAGGGTACAACCTAACACCCTCATAATAGGCGATTTCAACTACCCCACCATTAACTGGGAAAACTACTCATGTATCAACTCTTTTGCTCAATGTTTTCTGGAATTCATTAATTCCAGTGCCTTGGATCAATTTATCCACACCCCACAAGGGGCAGCAAAATCCTAGACCTGGTCATTACCAACATGGGTGACTGGTGTTCCCCACCAGAGGTCTTTTCCTCATTGGTCAGATCCAACCACAAGTTAATCACCGTAGATATCCACATCCCGCCCCCACCCCCCATTAGGGAAACCACTGTAAAAAATTTCTCCAATGCCAACTTCACGCTTCTTAAGACAGAAGTGGCAAACTTCACGACACCCATGCAGACAGAAAATAGAGGTACGACTGCTGAATCCTACACAAATGCACTTTATAAGCACTTACAGGAGTGCATGGATCGTGCTATTCCTAACAGAACCAAGATGCTATCCTCCAAAAAAAGGAAGCCAATCTGCTGGGCCCCTGCCATAAACAAAATCTATAACAGAAGAAAGAAACTGTTGCAAAAACTAGTGCAATCCCAAGGTTGGAGGAAGTCCCTGGTCAGCCTCAGTAAGAAGCTAGACCCCTCATAAAATCCTGAAAAGCTAGTTACGAAAACAAACTCGTCACTGATTCTAAAGACAACCCCAAAGCATTCTATAACTATGTCAAGAATCTCAATGGCAACACTCTGATCTGCTCTGAGTTACAGCACAATGGCAGTAAATATACAGAACCAATTGATATTGTCAACATCCTGGCAGATAGGTTCAGTGCTAACTTTACCCCCCTCTCTTACCCCCCCTATAGGACCCGTCTCTATACCGGAAGAATGCAAAGTTCCTGTAATCATGGCTGCACAGGTAAAAAACACAGTCTCCAAAGCCAAGAACACAGGATCCATGGGACCTGACAACATCCCAGGCTGCGTTCTACATGAACTACAATATGAACTGCCACCTCACCTAAGCACCATGTTCAATCATAGCCTCACCTCAGGCTTTGTCCCCACTGAATTGTGCACAGAGATGGTTATCCCACTCCACAAAGGGGAAGCCACCATGGACCCCGGGAACTACTGCCCCATTAGCCTGACAAGCCTGGTCTGCAAGGATATGGAACATATCATCATGGAACTTATAAACAATGACATTGGAAATCTCCAAACTCTTTACACCACCCAGTTTAGGTTTGTAAAAGGCAGATCATGTCTCCTAAACCTGATAGACTTCTTTGAAGCGGTCATCAAAGATGTAGATGATGGTAAGGTGGTTCACACAGCCTATCTAGATCTCACCAAGGCTTTCAAAACCATCCCCCACTCTGGAATTATAGATAAACTCACTAAACTAGGTTTAAATCCCTATGTCACAAGATGGGTTGCCAACTGGCTCACTGACAGAACCCACACTGTTAAAGTAGCAGTCTCCAAATCCGACTTCAGGCCAGTGACAAGGGGAGTACCACAGGGTTCAGTTTTGGGTTCTCTCCTGTTTGGTATCTACTTCTCTGAAGTAGAGGCTAACACAGAAGGTCTTTGGCTAATGAAGTTCACAGATGACTGCAAACTAGGAACTGTAATCGAAACTCCTAACGATATTGACATCCTACAAAAGGGCGTCACTGAGACAGATGCCTGGTGACAAAGCCATGGCCTCAAGCTCAATGCCAAAAAGTGCATTGTCTGTACCCATGAACTACCACATAGGCGGTAGTTTACTTAACACCGAAAGTGTGATAAGAGACCTTGGGACACAGGTGGACAGTAGTCTCTCCTTTATTAATCACATTGCCACAGTAGTCAGGAAATCCTTCTACATGGCACACCTCATCACAAAATGTTTCTCATCCAGGAAAAAAGTGGTCATTGTTCCCCTCTACTCATCACTCATTAGACCCATTATAGAATACAGCACCCCTTTTGGTATGTACCTCACAAGACATCTACAAAGGCCACAAAAATACCTCACAAAGAGAATTACTGCCCTCAAACAGATGCCCTACACAGACCATCTCAAAAAACTCCAGCTTTACTCCATCGCATATTGCCTGGTGATCTCTGCCTATCATACATAGCTATGTCAAACCCAGAGCTGTTGGACATGCTCCACTTACAGAAATCCCAATCCCTCCAAGTTACATGCTCTAGGGACCTAAACCTTGTCACCATAATAAACAGAACATGCTGAAGGTAGAGATTACTATCCAAGAGACTTCCCATACTCTGGAACAAACTACTATCTATATCAAACAAAGCTCCTCATTAGCACTCTTCAAGAAAAATCTTGATGATTGGATGGGAGATAGGAAATTCACCCCGGGGATTACATCTGTGGCTCTGCTTGACAGGAGCACAAGAAAATAATTTCCTTGGATGGCAAAAGCCAGGGTACCTTTTTTGGCTAGGCTTATATAGGCCCTAGGGCCAATAGCCTAGTACCTACCTATGAACCTATGAACAGTGACACAGTACACAGAAATGTGCTCATTTCAGCGTATTAACACTTAAATTGACTGCCTTCCTTTACAGACCAGTATCTATTGGTTGACCTTTAATCCTCCAGCTGTGGCTGTAATTTTGAGTAAATATCTTTCATGTGAGAGTGTTCAATCTCGCCGTTTGTTCTTACACATGGGTTCGGAGCCGATCCTCGGCTCCGAGTCGGCCGCTTGGCAAAGCTCTGAATCGAGAAGAAGCTCGAGACCAACCTCTCTCCCACAATTCCCTCTGCCTTTACCTCAGATCTAGTTTGCCGCTGCAACATTCGCATCATTTCGATGAGCTCAGACCAACTGGCAGATAAGATATCCTTTTTTTTCTAGGATTACTTAGAAAATTATTTCTATTTCAATTTGGACCTCTTTAGTGTGTTTGTGTGTGTGTGCGTGAGTCGAGAGTTTCTTAATCTCCTATATATATATATTAGTATATAGAGTTTAGTTAGTTTCCCTCAGGGCCTACCCCACCCACTAACTTCTGGATTTTACTACTGGATTTGAGTAAAACACTATACTTGTGATTCCATCCTTAGTGTTTTTGGCTGTGACTGTCTTTTAACTTTTACAGGACTGTGTAGATATATATATTTATATATATATTTAACTTACTGGATTTGACAATAATATCTGATTTGACTTTTTTATCCTTGATAATGTTTGAGAAAGCAAAGTCAGGGTTCAAAAGGTGCCAATGTGGACAGAAAATGTCTGTCACAGATAACTATAGCTCCTGCGCCTACTGTCTTGGCCCTCTCCATCTGCAAGAAGACTGTTCCATTTGTCATTCTTTCAGTGGAAGGGTCATGACAGATAGGCGCAGGAAGCTCATGGACAGAGGCCTTTTGAAGCCTGCCTTTCAAGAGGCTCTTGATAAATCAGACCAGGCATCCAAATCCTCGAAGGATTCGAAGACGTCAGAGCCCATGTCATCGGCTCCGAGCTCTTCCTTTAAGGTTCATTCACCTGTTCCACAGACTTCGGGGCCGAGTGTCGAACTTCTGTCTGTCACCGAACCTCGAGTCTTGGAACCGGTGACGGAGCTTCCACCTCCTGTGCTTTTGAGGTCGGCTCCGTCTTCGATTCCTTCGACCCGTTCTTCCAGACCCTTCTCTGACTCCAATGTAGATCGTGTGGTGCAGAAGTTAATGGAGAATACGGCCTTGTCCAAACTCATCTCAGTCTCCTCCCAGTTGGTGTAGAGACTCGAAGGCCTACCCTTATCTCCATCTGTTCCTCCTCCGAGGCCTATTCAGCCTTCGGAGCCGGGAGAGGCTGATCTGATGATCGTGGAGCCCTCGGTGCCGGAGCCGTCTTTCTCTCGGTCGGCACCGTTCACCTCGACTCCGACGGATCCATTACCGGAATCGCGGAGCTGACGATCTATCCTTGGTTCTGGGACCAAGAGTCAAACCAATATTTTGGTTCCGACTCTCCCTCTCGGTGCCTCGGCACGGATCGTTTTGGCTCCGTCCTCGGGGTCGATCCCCTCGGTCCCCGTCTCGGGGATCCCTCCGCCTTCTTCAGAACCGGGGGATTCCTCGACTCGGGACCCGGGAGCTTTCGACCTTATGAGGAAGGTGTTGTCGACTCAGACAACCACTTCAGCAGAGACAGCCTCTCCTTCCCATAAAGGCCCATTATCCTCCTCTGCACCCACGGCTACTTCAAAGCATCGAGCACCAGTGTCTCAGCCGCTCCCAGAGGGAGCCCCTTCTTCCTCGGAGGCTTCATCGGATGCCACCCCCGAGGAAGTTCCGAGGAAAAGATTGTGAAAGAGGAGACACTTGGATTCCCCACAAGAATCCTTAACATCGGACACTGACTTGGATGAGTCAGAAGGGTCCCCAAAATCACCCTCGGAGGATGTCTCCTTTTCTGACATCCTGGAGATCCTGAAACAGAGAGGTGATTGGCAAGCCCTACCCCCTTCTGAGGATGAGTCAGTCTTGCTGAAGGCATTCGGTGCTCGCCCTTCTTCCTCCTGGGTCACTCCGCCCTTCGATGAGTTGATGGATTTGATTGCTCGAAGGGCGTGGGAGACACCTGACACAGTGGAGCCAGTCCCTAGAAAGCCTAATAAATATATTACGGCCCCTCAAGACAAGGCATATCTCACAAAGGGAGTTCCAGTGGACGCTATGGTGGTGGCAGCTGCCACTAAGAAGGAGATGTCTGAATCTTCCTCATCTGTCCATCCGCCTAACAGAGATTCTAGGACTATGGACAGGTATGGGAAGCTCATTTTTAGTTTAGTGGCTTTTTCCATGCGATCGCTGAACTATTTGACTCATTTTACACGTTTACAGAGGGATCTAGTCAAAGAGTTGGGAGATACCCTCCAGGGTACTACAGATGCTGCTGTCGCGGAAAAAGTCACAGCACAGCTCAATACCCTTACATCAATTGTGAACTCATCCATGAGGCTCATCTCGTATGCAGCCGAAGGTTCGAGTAGGGCTGCAGCTTCAGCGATTGCTCTTCGTAGACAATCCTGGATGCGCTTATGTTCCTTTGCGGAAGCCTTCAAGTCTTCCTTTACTAACGCCCCATTTGATGGTGCCACTCTCTTTGGCCCCAAAGTAAAGGAGACCCTTACCCGGTGCGAGCAAGAGGGAAAGACTCTGTCTGCTGTCGGAGTCTGTTTTTCCACCCCATCCAGACCGTACCCCAAAGGGCAACAAGGTGGAAAAATGTGGTTTTGAAAACCCCAGGGTTCTTTCCCAGGCACACAGGGTGATGCCCCCTCCAGAGGCAGAGGGGGGGCAGAAGTGGAAGACGTCGCCCCGGCGGCAGAGGGGGTCCGCAAAACCAAGGTGACAGGGATACGCTCCCTGGAAAGCCTTTCCAGCACTCCTGAGAGGAGGCGCGACTGTCCTGCTCTGGAGGCAGTCGGGAGTCGCTTAGCTTTATACCCTCAGGCCTGGCAAAGTCTTACCTCAGACAAATGGGTAAAAAGCATTATTACCAGAGGTTACAGAATTCCATTTCTATCTCCCCCATTACCACAAAAAAGACTCCCAGATGTACCACCCCATCTGCGAGATCCTGCAGCTATAGAAATCTCAAAGCTGCTAGAAAAAAAGAGTCATCCAACCAGTCCCGGCGGACCAAAGAGGATTCGGAACTTACTCAAGGTTCTTTTTAGTTCCAAAAAAGACAGGGGACTGGAGGCCAATTCTGGACCTAAGCAAGCTCAATACCTTCGTCAAGAAAGAAAAGTTCCAGATGGTCACGCTTCAATCGATCCTTCCATTCTTACAGAAGGACGACTGGATGTGCTCAATAGATCTCAAGGACGCGTACTACCACATCAAAATGGCCAGAGCGTCCAGGGATCACTTGCGCTTCCGGC
The DNA here is from genome assembly GCF_019279795.1 of Protopterus annectens. NCBI lineage: Eukaryota > Metazoa > Chordata > Ceratodontiformes > Protopteridae > Protopterus > Protopterus annectens. The sequence continues at coordinate 1,047,424,889 of NC_056728.1, read as the reverse complement.
TGGGAGCCAGTCACTTTCAGTTTCAGGCCCTGCCCTTTGGTCTAACTTCAGCCCCCAGGGTTTTCACCAAATGCATGGCAGTGGTAGCGTCTCACTTGAGACGCCTAGGATTCCAGGTGTTTCCGTATCTGGACGACTGGCTCCTTACTGCCACCACCGAGCGTCGACTGATTCAGGCCAGGGATTACACACTCGAACTTTGTGTTCATCTCGGAATTTCCATAAATTTCGAAAAATCTGCATTACAGCCATCACAGCATATCTCATTCATAGGAGCAGATTTGGATACCCGTTGCTTGATTCTAACACTTCCCTCACAAAGAATAGCCTCTTTACAAAATCACATATCTCTTCTCCTGTTGTCCAAGAAATCCCCGGCCAAACTGGTTCTGAAAGTTTTGGGTCTCATGGCGGCTTCCCTCATTGCAATACCCTTGGGAAGACTGCACATGAGAGTTCTTCAATGGCTGCTGTTCGCACAATGGTCATTCCAACAGTTACCGCTGACACACGAAATTCACATCACAAACATCTGCAAATCGCACCTGTCTCGGTGGCTACAGAATTGCAATCTTTCTGGTGGCCGACCGTTTCTGCTACCCACTCCGACAGCTACGGTGACCACGGATGCTTCCCTGATAGGGTGGGGGGCATCTTTCAGGGACAGACAGTCCAGGGTGAATGGACTAATCTAGAGTACAACCTGCACATCAATGTTTTGGAGATGAGGGCAGTGTTTCTGGCGTTGCAACACTTTTCTCCCCTTCTACATCTAGGGACCATTGCAGTTCAAACGGACAACATGTCCGTAGTCTGGTACATAAACAAGCAAGGAGGAACCAAATCTTACCAGTTGTGCAGAGAGGCCATGAGAATTTGGCAATGGGCAGAGTCCACGGGTCGCTTTCTGATAGCAATGCACATCCCGGGGTTATCCAACGTCATAGCGGACAGGTTGAGGAGAGCCATCCTGTTACCTCATGAGTGGTCCCTCAAACAGACAATAGCGGACATGATATTCCGCAAGTGGGGCCAGCCTTGCTGCGATCTGTTTGCGTCTCCAATGAACGCCAAATGCAGAAGCTACTATGCCCTATTGCCCCCACCAGGGGAAGTCCCCAGGGATGCTCTGATTCACGATTGGCCCCCGGGTCTCCTGTACGCCTTCCCCCCTATACCTCTGATTCCAAGATTTCTGCAGAAAGCCAAGAACCTGGAGAGGACTGTAATTATCATTGCCCCATTCTGGCCTCGTCAAATTTGGTTTCCCTTTCTTCAAGCACACCAAATACGGGAACCCTGGATCCTGGACCCGGAGCCGGATCTACTGACCCACTCATCAGGGGCTCCCCACCTGTCGCTCCTGTCCCTCAAACTAGCAGCTTGGCTGCTCCGCTTCCCTTCTTAGCCAGGTCTGATCTTCTTTTTCCTGCGGTTCAAAATATCCTAGTAGCTTCTCATAAAGCTTCTACTGGGCAACTACGCAACATTTGGATCCCTTAATAGCCCCACTAAACAAAGTCTTAGAGTTTCTATCCGTGCTATTTCACCAAGGAGCTTCTCCTGCCACCTTGAAGGTTCAATTGGCTGCTATTTCAAACTTTCATGTAGGAGAAAATGGAGTGCCTATTATGGCTTATAGGCTTTGTAAGGCTTTTCTAAAAGGGTCTTTTCATATTAGGCCACCAGTCAGGTTTCCTACAGCACCGTGGAATCTGAACCTCCTGTTATCACAACTAATGCTACCACCCTTTGAACCAGCCTCTTCCTGTTCTTTGAAGTTCTTGTCATGGAAAACTCTATTTTTAATAGCTATCACTTCAGCCAGACGAGTATCAGAACTTCAAGCTCTTTCCATTAAACACCCATATTTGATCTTTCACCCTGATAGGGTATCCCTCCGCACCAACCCATCCTTTCTTCCCAAGGTTTGTTCAGTCAATAACATTAATCAGTCCATTGAGCTCCCCACATTTTTCAAGAACCATTCCAATAAGCTGGAATATATGTTACACAAGTTGGATGTTCATAGACAACTCAGATTCTACTTGGATAGAACTAAGGATCACAGAAAAGCAGATCAACTCTTTATAGTCTCTGCGGACAGCAGAAAGGGCATGGCAGTGATGAAGCATACCCTTTCCAAATGGCTATATGATTGTATTACCTTTGTTTATATGGCTACTGAGCAGACTTTACCTGTCAAACCGAAAGGACATTCTACTAGATCAATATCTACATCCTTGGCTCATGCGGCCCGCCTACCTTTGGACACTATTTGTGCGGCCGCCACTTGGTCTAAACCACATACGTTCATCACTCATTACAAAGTGGATAGGGTATCCAGGAACAGGGCAACCTTTGGTTCCACTGTGCTCAGGAACATTCTTCCGTGAGTCTCTCAGGGTCACGGAGCTAGGGACGCTACCCATGTGTAAGATCAAACGGCGAGATTGAACACTCTCACATATAGAAGTTATGTCCTTACCATAACGTTCCATGTGGAGTGTTCATCCCCCCTTTGTTCTTACATTCCCACCCTTCCACCCTCAGGTCAGGAAGAACGTCCAGTTTAGATGTCTGGTTTGTTTCTCCCGCTTCTGATTCTCTCAGCTGTTACTGCTGTTTCAGCTACACCTTAGTATGTATGTTAGTATGTTTCACTCCGTTGGGATCTGGTATTGTTTGCAAACTAGATCTGAGGTAAAGGCAGAGGGAATTGTGGGAGAGAGGTTGGTCTCGAGCTTCTTCTCGATGCAGAGCTTTGCCAAGCGGCCGACTCGGAGCCGAGGATCGGCTCCGAACCCATGTGTAAGAACAAAGGGGAGATGAACACTCCACATGGAATGTTATGGTAAGGACATAACTTCTATTTTTCCTCCCTTATTGCATTACCACTTGTTTTCAAGCTGCTATACTCTTTTTTTTTTATTTCCTCCGGTATAAATTGTTTTGCTCCTATTTTTCAATTTGGAAAATATAAGCTTTGTATTATCTTCCCTGTAAAACCATCATGTAGCACTTTGTTTTCTGCACCTCTGGACCTGCCTGGACCCAGTCATCCCATTCTTCTACCATGGGTGAGACCAAGGCTTCCTCAGGACTGGGTGAGACCACTCTGTTCCATTCATTGCTAACACATGAAGTATTATTCCTGCTGGAGGTAATAGATGAGCACTAGTAGAGTATACCAAATGCCCAGTTCTGGTGGAGTTCCCCTCCCCATATACCCCGCTCCACTTGGGTGGCCTGCTTGACTCTCAATAGATGGCTTGATGGGGAAGGAGGCATACTGACTTTCTTACTCATTTTTGTCCTGATAAAGCATGGTATACATTGTGAACAGTGTGAGTCATCACAGGCTCTTCTGTGGGTGATTCACTAGCAGGCTTTACAATCTGGTAGACCTGGCAGTCTCATTCCACCCTGGATGATTTATTTGGCACTGACCACTCAACTATCTTATATCACTTTGTTTCATCAGCTCCACCTCGAAATGCAAAATGAGCACACATTCAATTCCGTCTTTAATCTAAATTCCTCTGAGTCAAGGCACTTTATCAAATGAGTATAGTCTGGCCTTTTCTTTGGGATAGAGACTAATTATAATTCTTAGTCCCATATAATATTAGTTGCCATGTTCCTACTCCTCCCTTCTCCTGGCATCAAATGGACCATGTAAGCTGCTTAAAGTCTATCCCACAATAGTAGCTGAATCTCTCCATTTGGTATATTCAAACCAAATGCTAAAAAAGGTCACACAGATGAGCCATTCAGTAAAAATGTAAGAAAGAACTAGCAAAGCTAGATTATTTGCCATGTAATACCCTAAACCATCTTTAATGGTGGCTCATGAGATATACACAAATAACTCATAACATACCAGTGTTTCAGCTAGATGGATTATGAATATTCATGAATGTCTAGCCATAGTTAGGGCTCTGCAGAAACTTCAGCCTTATCTGTATGGAAGGAAATTCACTGTAGTTACAGATCACAATCCCCTAACATGGTTACACCAAGCCAGTCATCAAAATGCTAAGTTGCTAAGATGGAGCCTAGGGTTGCAAGCATATGATATGTCAGTGCAGCAAAGTGGTGGGATTAGCAATGCCAATGCAGACAGGCTCTCAATACAGGGAATGAGCTGAGGTATACTCAGAGATATCTAACCCTCCCAAGCAACATTTCTCAAGGGACACTTGAAAAACTAGCTTGAGTTCTCGGGTGTGTGTGTGTGTGTGTGTGTGTGTGTGTGTGTGTGTGTGTGTGTGAGAAAAATTGAAAGGCTGCCAGCCCAGCTAGATAGAATTCTGTAGATAATTCTATATCATTGTAAATATTAATATAGTCCACGGGCTGTTTTACAAATGTAAGAAAACTAAATGTAAGAAAAATGTAACCACAGTGCACCCTGCTGGAAGAAAGCTGATAAAGTAAAGCATTTTATGACTGTTTGATCTCAAATCTCAGAGACAGGATGTCTGGATGAAGGAATTCCTTCTTTTGTTTTGAGACCAGAGTTGATTTCAAGGTTTTACATGTATAATGTATTTTATTGCTGTAGCTTCCTGGCCAGGTGCACGCTTACTAAGAAAAGTAAGAAATGTAAACTTAGAGTTTCTGGTAGCCTGGAAACTAGAAAAGTGTCAAGAATTATATAATCTAAAATAAGCCAACAGTGATGTATTATCAATTTAGGAGATCTCAGAGAGAAAGAGAAACATTTTGCATTTGTCTTCAGAACATCCACTCACCAGCACTTGCTTGCTCTTTATGTACGTAAGATCTTAGACTTCAGTATTTCTCTTAGAAATAGATAGAAAATTGTAAGATTAGACTAGCTGTTTTCTACATTTATGTCAGACTATTCTGCAGTATTATTGTAAGCATTTTCCTGTGATCTCTGAACTCTGTAATGTCATTGTGTTAAATTGAGGAAATTTGTCTTATCTTTTTATTATTTATTATTAATTTATTATTATTTTTAAACCTTTCAACTGTGGCTGTTTTATGTAGAGATAATTTAAGCTCTAGAGTACTTGCATGTATTTAGTGATACTGTACTAAGCCACTCCAATAGCCTTAAAAGTTCTGGTCACACTTACTAATTGGATAACAATATTATTACATAGCAAAATTGGTCACCCTTTGGGAAGGGCCTTATAGTAGCTGATAAGTAGGGGTTCTGGTGGCAGTGGATTACTACCTTATAGCTTGGGCAGAAGGGGCATACCTAGTGAACCTGTGGCATTCTCCCCCAGTAGTGTCTGTGTGTTTGTATATAAATCATATCTCAAAATGTGTGTGTGTGTGTGTGTGTGTGTGTGTGTGTGTGTGTGTGTGTGTGTGTGTGTGTGTGTGTGTGTCAGTTACTTGAGTAGGGGCACTGGTTGGACAGAGGGATTGCTGGGAGGACTTGGTTTGGCACCCTGGCTAAGGACTCCACTCTATAGCTGTGCCAATGGGATGTCTTATTTGGGGGATCTGGAGAGAAAGATAGAAGCCAGCCCCAGACTGACTGTTATCTCTTGTGCTCTTAAGGGAAATTGTACTTTACTGTGTGTGTACTTGTTATCCTTCTCAATGTGCATGCCTCTCACTTGTGCTAGTGGTGAGGATTGAGGCTCCTTGATTACTAGCCCGGGGCATGGGCATCACAGAGGGTACAAAGGTTTATTGTGTAGAAGGGGACAGAGGATATAAAGTGATAGGGGGCATGAGCATACAAAGAAAAATTGAGTTACCCAAGTGAGGAGTATGGGAATTTTCCTCGTCAAACATAGCTAATGAGCAGTCTGACAGTTTTCTGTCCTTGATAAGAATAGCTATCAGTCTTCCTACCTGTGATTCTTTTTGTAAGATAAAGTCAGTTCTGTTCACTTGAAATTTAGGTTGCCTAGGAAAAAGTATGTTGGTTCTCTTCTTTGGTTTCTAGATCCAGGTGTGTATTGTGTATCGTCTTGTTTTTCCTTCCATGAATCAATCCTATACCCGGCTTCTAGTTTGTCCTGTAGCACTGCCCTTGCTGCAATGTACTTTTATCTTAGAGAGTCTATCCTTCGTGAGATTCAGAGTTAGATTAGAATCTTCCACAATTAGCACCAAATTTTAATTCTAATAATTTTTATCCCACTTCTTAAAAGAAAAAAAGGGGAAAATTCTGTGTCTTCATTGTTTGAACCACAAATGTTCTCTTTTGCGCAATGCTGCTCAGTAATCCTCCTTAACCAGAATATTCACTTGTCAAGTTTTTCTAATAACATTTTCTACACCTATGCTTATGTTGGGTTTACTATGAAATGTTGACTTCCTGAAAGTCAATGTTCCAAAAGAATGAAAAAAAAATGTCTGAAGCCCAAAAGGGTGGAAAACCCATTTTTCTTATTTATTTTCAGGAGGATAAGCCCCCCCCCCCCAGGGTGTGAGTAGCAAGCCTCCCACACCTCCTGAACCTGTATATACCAAGGCAGAGAAGACTGGAGTAATTACACCTCAAACATGGGTAGGAAAGCCCCTTATGTCAATTCCTAAACATAACAACCACCACTTTTTTCTCCCTCTGTGCTTGTTATCTGCATATACAGTCTATTTTTTTTTTATTTTATAAGTTTTGCAGTGTTCCTTATGTTTAGTTAGTTTCTTGCCTCAAAAAAATATCTTTTTTTTCTCTGTAATCTCTGCATTGGCTTTTCTCATCGTAGTGGATAAGAGCATCCCCTTATTTTTTCATGTTTGCAATGTAGTATTATTATCTCTATGACAAATGACCTCATTCTGCTGACCAAATACAGTCCCACAAATAAAACCCTGACATTAGCTCCCATTCTAGATCATCTGTAAGAATAATGGTGGGGCAGAGAGCAAGCTCCCTAAAAATACAGAAAACAAACAAACAGCAGTGGTCTTAAGTACCACTTGCATTATTCCTAGAATATGTTTTAATTATGTTTAAGTCTTTGAATATTTTAGCATAACATGTTGCTTGTTAAGCAGATGAGGGTGACACACTATAGTAAGTGCTGCCTCAATGAAAAAGGAACAAAAGACCAGAAGATTGTCCTTACATTGACATACATCCATTGTTATTGGAAGCAGAGAAACCTGTACAAAAAACTAAAAGAAATTCCAATGCACATCAAAAGTCAGTATTAGAATGCATATGTAATTTATTGACCAATAATTAGGACAAAAATTGTTTATAGTATTGGAAAACGTCTGTTTAAATAACAGTGTCTATTTGTTAACTATGTTCTGAGATCCATCATTTTTTGACAGATTCATGAGTATAATATTTTAGTCTGGGATAGAAAGCATAACCAACTCATGCACAAACAGTTTATTCAAAATATGTTCAATCAACATACCTCTCAGCTGTCCAGAATTTCACAGAATGTCCAGATTTTTGCTCTATATTTTTGGTCTGTTCCTCATAAAATGTTGATTTTCTGGAAAATCATTGAGGATTGAAGTAAAAAAATAATGACAGAAAGTTTCAGACTTCATAATTTTCAGAAAATTCATGCTAATGCAAAATATGATATTCTATAAACGTTTGAGGTTTGTATGAACCATATTTAAAAAATCATCCCAATTTGGGGTCTTTGTCTCCCATTGTATATTGCTTCATCCAGATTTCTTGCTCTTAGAGATTCAGAGATATGTCAGTCAAGCATAAAGCCACAAAATCCTATTGTTGGTTGGTCTACAAAAAATATTGCATATTGTAGTGCTTTCACCAATTACATAAGTAGTGACTTTATAAAGGATTGCTTGGATGTCACACTGGCTCATCTGACTATAATTTGTTATGTACTATAAGCAATGTCAAGTGTGTTACGTGTTTAAATTTGTATTTGTGGCATGACAGGATACCTTGGCATGTATATGCTCTACTGTAAACCAGAAGCATGTATTAGATAACTGGAAAAATTGGGGCATGAATGGCTAGGCTTAAAAAGGCTCTATGGCTGTTAGCCTGGTAACCATCTATGATCTTGCCATGCTTTTGGTTTAGTACACTAATACTTACTTATATTTATATATGGTTAACATTCAGTAATTAAAGTTAATCATTTTTATTTGATTAATATGTTCTGTCCTGTTTTGGTTTCTGTTGTCTTTAGAGTGTATTATTACTTTTATTGTGTCATTTCTTTCAAATGAATGACGAGAGGAACAAAACTGCAATACTCAATTTAACTTCTGTCTCAAAAAAAAGTCATATAGCAAGTGTGATAAAGTAATATATCTCAATTATTTTTATAAGTACATTTACTTTAATTTTTTAACAAAGCACATATAGTGAACAAACCCTAACAGTACATCATTGACCCTACCACAAAAGTAAAACTGAATAGAAATCATTACCTAGAATTAAAAACTTACACAATATAGAAATAGTATCCACAGTTTAGGAGTTAAGACAAATACGCAAGGAACGAAAGAGAACCTAATGGACTAAGCAAGCATAATTCCCCTAGGTCATCAAAAGTAAGAATACATACCAGCCATTGAAAACATGAAGTCAAATTCCTTTTTTAAAAATCCACCCATAAGAACCCATTCAGTACACCAATAAATGCTTAGGCAATACAGTTATCACTAAAATTAATTTTACTCAAGAAATCCCAGTTTGTGTATGATAAACTCTCACTATATGCCGAAATTCAAACAATCTTTGCATCATACAAGAACACCTCTCTGTTCACAAAGTCTTATTTTGTAACACAGGTTCCACCATTTTAACATTCACTAGTACCTTGCACTCAGTTTTCATCTTATCTTTGAAATCTATCCATATCTTCAACTTTCTTCACAAATCCATTGTAGATTGCCCTGCCTCCTTTCTGTCAGTTTCCATAATAACTATGTACAGTTGTTTCTCGCATCCAGAGATACTACTTATCTTTTTCAGAAACTCACTACTATGACCCTTGGTTAGTACTTCTACTCTCTGTTTTGTAGATATCTTCATCCAGACCCCAGAAAAGCAAACACCATAATACAAAAGCTTTCTTACTCTACACTTCTGAAACCACTTTTGTATAATAAGTCAACACTCAGTAAACATCAGGGCAGTTCCATTACATATGGAGCTCCATTGCCCCCTTGAAACAACAGCACCAATAGCTAGTCTACCTATTTTCACCCAATGTTTTCAATTTCTTATGTGTCAAATAGCTTTGGCATCTTTGCATCAAATGAACTCCTACAGGTCCAAGTTTCCCAGTACATCCAATCATATTCCATCTTTTTTTCTCAGATTCCATACTTTGCCCATTCCTCTAACTGCCCAGCCATCCAGTCACTTTCCTATCTCTTCACTGTGTGAAAGTATCTTCCTCCTCCTCCTCCTCTTTTCTTCCACATATCTGAAAATGTTACCCAACATCTCAGGAGAGCTGAGTATCCAATGACCTACAGAAAATACCTTCAACTTTCTCTTCTCATTCAAGAAACTCACCCTTCTCCCACTCTTTGCTACTCTTGTTCCCTTTATTAACCTATGATAATCCAACATCAGGCCCTTTGGCGGCACAGTTTTTGAGCAAATCTGTGAAAAGACATTTGCCTTATCTGTATATTCAGCATCTTAACAGACTCAATATCCTTAGAATATCTTTTTCAAATCCCATTACATGACCTTTCAATGGCTGGTCATAGAGTCTATGCATGTATCATCTATCGTCTGTTGGTCTTCCCCATTTTCACCACTGTCTTCTGAGCCATCCAATACTCTGTGCCTTCTTTAATCACATCTACCTTGGAACATCCTCCCAAAAGACTCATTCATTGCACATTATCTAAGTTAACTGCTTCAACATGATGAGATGGCTGCTCCCACTCCCTTCCTCCATTGAGCTGTTTGACTAGCACTATCAAATCACCATCCCTTCCACCTTTATATAAATTCCTAAAATATCTCTTGAATTGCCCTAAATTTCATCTCACATGGAGTAACAGAAATTTGTACATGGAATAAACCCTCAACCTTAAATATTTCACATCCCCCCATTTTGTTTCTATTAGGTCCACAGATAATTTGCCAGCTGACTCCATTGAAATAAATACATATTTCTGAGGGTAATACTAAATCCAAGACTGTCTTCTACGCTGTATAATCATTAGTCTACTCTGCACTTTCTATAAAACATACTGTACAATCATCTGAAAATACATTAAAACTTTTTAATTACTCCTCCCTATCCTTCTATCCCCTGCCCTAACTTGTTCATCATTTTTGAGGCCATAGCATTGATGCCCAATATAGATATGAGACAGAAGGCCATTCTGTCTGTTAACTCATAGTGCATTACCCAAATTAAAGCAATATTTTTCTTGTTCTCATTGAGACAATTTTTGTTTTTGCCACTTGGCACATTAACCATTCTTAACTTGCTGCTGTTTATCACAACCCATAAAGAAGGAAAAACATATAATGCCATACAACTAATGAAGATTTCCTCTACCCACCTTTCCAAATCCCTTTTCAAAATAATAGCAATTACCATTATCAAAAACTTTCTTCTTATTCTTGATATTGAATAAAACTATCCTAGCATTTGCATTCTATTTCACAATCAGTTCCATAAAGTCCAAGTGAAGGCACCGGTATCTGACCTATGGTCCCTAAAAGCACACTCTTGTTCCTCCCTCACTAATTTTGGTATAAACTTTTCCAACCTCACCTTCAAGATTCTAGCACAAGTTTTGCTTCATTTACAACCAAAATTGATGCAATGTTTGGGATCTTCCATACTATGTTTCACTTTTGGTGTAATCAAAATTTGGGAATCCTTGCACGAGGATGGAGCCACACCTCAACTTAGTGCCACTTTGTTGACCGCCATCATATATTCTGCTATATATCATACCACAGAATTGTAGAAGTCATCCACATTCACTTCACCCCCCCTCATTTTTTATTTTTTTCTTAATTTTCCCAATCTTAGCTGATACAGCACTCACTATAATCTCCTTGCTCAATCCACTTCTGTTTTCCTGTCTAGTCACTGACATTCTCCATGTAGTTCCCATCCTTCTTAACCTGACTTCTTGATTCCTGATCACAATTTAACTTTTTGTAAAAGTTAGCAAACATTTCCGTAACATGTATAGAATTCTCACACATTCTCCCTGCCTCATACTTTTAACACTGTACTGTTCTTCTCCAACTTGTGTTTCATCTTCTAAGCTAACAAATTAGGCTCCAACTCCCTTAACCAATATACAAGCATATCCTTATTCCAGGCAAGTCACTTTCCATCTGTCTGTCTTGCAACTAATAATTCTTTCACTGTAATTTATAAACACTTTCTTTCTGCTCCCACATACCTTTCCAACTCTTACAAAATCCTTTTCCAGCGTTTGACCTTCATGAAATCCCTACCTCATCTGTCTATTCCCATCCACATAATATCTTGCCTTCCATCAGTCCCACTCAGTACCTTCCTTACTTTCCTGAAGCAACTCTTTATTGTCTCTTACAATCATGTTGTGCAACCAGGCAACCCCATACAGGTCCTATCTCTTAAAATAACACATTTCCACAAGGACTTCTTCTTGCTCATAATGCAATTCAATACATTGCTAAAACACATGCTCAGTCATCACCTTATGCCTTACTAGAGGAATCATAGCCTGACTCATATGTCATTCATCCATAGACAGGGAATTAATTCTGTAATTTGCTGCATCCAGTTTCTGGAAAAATGTATACCCTACCATTGCACCCCTGTAGGCCTATAGATATATTTCAAATTCTTTAGTTCCAAAATGTCATTTAAATGCTACCTACATTTCAAATACTGCTCCTTCCTTCGAAACATCATAGTTATTTCATCATGCATCTTAAGATTAATATCTCCCCAGTCAACACCATGTGCTACTCCTGCATCACTTCACATGTTGTTAGAAAAAATGCAACTATCCAAGAATGCTGCATCATCACTCTTATTCATTAATATGCTCTAAGCACTAGTCTTCTCCTCCTCCAGAATGCAATTAAATACACCCGTCTATCCACTCCAATGTACTTTCCAAGTCTACTAACCAATCGATTTTTGAAACAAAATTAACACCAATAGTTTCTCCCATCCTTGAATAATCTATCCCTAATACCATAAATCCTATGTGTTTCAACTGCAGTGCAGTTAACAATTTAGACTCTTGTATTAGCACATCTTATGTTTGTGTCCCACATTTGTTCACTGCTCTGGCTCTCTTAAGCAGGCCACTGTAAACCATCACACTCTCTGCCCACCAATTCTTACATTTTCAACTCCCCAGACCTCCACTGACTTTGAAAGACACAACTGAGATACTAGATCCCCTCTGGGCCTCTGTTCATCTCTTGACAGACCACCAATGCTCCACTTAATAGCTGCCCAAGATAGGTAGTACCATTTATCACTAAAGAAACACTGCCATATCCTCCAAACCTACACCTTATAGATCTACCATGAAATATGAAGTCAATAGTAGCTACTGGAATAACCTCACCCCACCTTCCTACAGATTTAATATTAGCCTTTACCTTTTCAAAATATCCTGATTATAATCCTATGTTAGTACTGAGAAGCTAAGTGGACCACATAAGCAATTTAACTCATGGCATCCCCCTCAAGAACAGACTCAACCTATGTTTATAGGTTCATAGGTTGGTATTAGGCTATCTGTCCAAAGGCATTTATAAGCCTAGCCAGGATGTGTTGGCTTTCGTCGCCCCCTTAGATTAGTTCCCTGTGCTTCTGTCCAGCAGAGCCACTGAAGTGATCCCCGGGGTAAACTTTCTGTTTCCCATCCACTCTTCAAGGTTTCTTTTGAAGAGTGTTAGTGAGGAGCTCTGCCTAATGTAGATTGGGATCTTGTTCCAAAGCATGGGAAGTCTCTGGGACAGGAATCTATCCCTCCAGCGCATCCTATTTATTGTTGTGGTGAGGTTTAGATCCCTAGACTGTGTGGCTCGAGGGGATAAGGTTTTCTTTAGGTGGAGCATGTCCATCAATTCTTGGTTGGACATGGCCTTGTATGTCAGGCAGAGATCACCTCTGAGTAGGCAGTATGCAACCGAGTACAACTCGAGTTTCTTCAGTCGAGCTGCATAGGGCATTTGTTTGAGGCCAGTGATCCTCTTGGTGAGGTACTTCTGTGGTCTTTCCAGCTGTTGCAGGTGTATTGTAAGGTACATCCCAAATGGGGCGTTGTACTCTATGATGGGTCTGATGAGTGATGAGTAGAAGGGCACAATGACTTCTTTTGATCTGGATGAAAACCCTTTTGTGATTAGGTGGGCCACGTAGAAGGATTTTCTAACCACTTTGGCAATGTGATTATCAAAGGTGACATTACTATCTACTTGGGTCCCCAGATCCCTTATTACATCTTCCATATTTAGGCAACTACCACCTATGTGGTAGTTTGTGGGTACTTTGTTTTTTCCAAAGGGGATGACTATGCACTTTTTGGCATTTAACTTGAGGCCATGATTTTGACACCAGGTATCCATCTCAGTGAGACCGTTTTGGAGGATGTCTGTGTCAGCTGGAGAGTCAATTATAGCCCCTAGTTTGCAGTCATCTGCGAACTTGGTCAACCATAGTCCTCCTGTGCTTGCCTGTACCTCTGAGAAGTATATGCCGAACAGGAGGGGTCCTAGGACTGAGACCTGGGGAACACCACTTGTAAATGGTTTAGAGTCGGACCTAGCTCCCACAACTCTCACAATGTGGGTTCTGTCCATGAGCCAGTTGGAAACCCATCTTGTGATGTTGGGGTTTATGTTCAGGCTGGTGAGCTTGTCTATAATACCAGAATGGGGAATGGTGTTGAAGGCCATAGCGAGGTCTAGGTAGGCTGTGTGAAGGGGTGGCCCGTGCTATTGGACTGCTGAATGGCAGCCCCCCAGCTGTAAAAGAAAGAAAGTAAATTAATATAAAATAAAATAAAATACAAAGAAAGAAAAAAAAAAAACTATCACAAGTAGTGGACCTTCGCACATGCACGCTAGCAGCATTTCCGATATCCAGACTGCTGCTGAACCAGTCTGGAGCATGCGTAGACTGTCTCAGCAGCAGTCTGGATTAAGAAGCATTCAAGTGCAGAGATCCCAGAAGTCTATGCAGTTTGCAACTTTCTGTGTGGAGTCTTTATGCCCTCCCTGTTTTTGTGTCCTCCCATCTTACAAAGACGTGACTGTCTGGAGTGTTTCTCCCTGGGCCTCTGATAAAAATTAGCTTTTGTTCCAAGTCAGACTTTTCTGGTTAACAAATGTTAAAAATGATACGCATTTGAATATCAGACTTCATATTCTTCAGAAAGTGCATGGTAACACAAACGTTTTTATTCTAGCAATTTTCTAAGTGTATAAGATGGATATTTGAAATTTGTCCCTATTTTTGGGACTGTATTCCCCCATTATTGGCTTCATCCAGGTTTTGTGCTAAGGTTGAGAGCTATGGTAAGAACTGAATTCACTGAATATGTTTGGGGGCTATATTTCCCCATTACTGGCTTTGTCCGGGTGTTTTTTGCTACGAGGTTGAGAGCTATGGTGAGAACTGAATTCACTGAATGTTTGGGGGCTGTATTCACCATTATTGGCTTTGTTCAGGTGTTTTGTGCTAAGAGGTTGGCAGCTGTGCTATGGTGAGAACTGAATTCACTAAATGGTAGCCATTTAAGTTTCCATCTTCCTCTTTTACAAAACAGCTGATTTGGCATAGTGGTATGTTGCTCTGACTGTTTTGCACAGGGTCCTGGGTTTAAGGCTTGGCAGTGAAATGTATGGTGGTAACACAGCATTTTATTCTAGCAACTTTCCAACATTATGCAAGCAACGTTTAAAATGTGTCCCTGGTTTTTGGGCTTTTGTCCCCCCCCCCAATAAACTTTGGCTTTTTCCAGATTTCTTTGTGCTGCAAAGTTCAGAGATGCAACTGAGTGAGTAGATTTTACAAGGAGCTGAGAGCTGCAGGGGAGCAAAAGTTTAATGCTGCTTATGCTGAGTTTGCTTGCATTGTTAATAGCACAACAGGTAGTATACTTGCTTTTGATACAGAAGGTTGTGGGTTCTACTCCCACAGTAGATAGATGCATTGCTGATACTGTACTGTGCTGCAAAAGGGGTGGATGTGAAGATACCTAGTAACTATGAACCTGTTATCAGTTTGCCATCCATTCCCTATTGCAATATTGCTAGCTTATCATTTTTTAGTGTAAGATAGGCAATTTATTCCTCAAGGGTAACGGGCACTTTATTTGTAGATGAAACAATGAAATACAAAGTTGTTTGCTAGCAGCAACCTCCTCATTAGTTACAGATCTCTTTAATGTGGAATTATTTAGATGACTTTTACTTCTACTGAGATTGTGCATATGTACTGATACTGGTGGACTGTAAAAGTTTGAGTAGACTTTTATGATGGAAATGTTCTGAATTGGGCAGTTTTGTCATTACTGGTGCATGCATTTTGCTTCATTGTTTACTGGAAAAATTACTAGAAAAATTTCAAAACAATGCATTTAACACACCCTCTAAAACTGTACTGTATTGTACAAGGAATATAATTTAATACAATCAGGAAGGTGCATGAAAGAATATGTGTATGTTTCGTGTGCAAGGGGCCTGTGATTGGAAAACAACCCAAACCCAAAGTTAATCTGCCACTGGCAAAATTTATTTTCTTTGAATGTGGGTTTCAATGCTGTTTCAGTGATTGTGAGTTTTCAAGGGCAGAGAAGTTTTAATGCTAAGTCTGTTCTCATTGTGAGACTGCATTGCTTTGTTTAGCAGATATGATATCTGTTAGTAAAATGCAAAATAAAACTTTTAAATGAAGTCCAAATCATTGCAGAAGTAAAGCAGTAAGCACATTAGTGTTTATGGTAAATGGGGTGAAATAGCCAAGTAATGGTTCATTGGAATGGCTGTAGGGGGGAAGCTCCATTCGACCATGATTTTGTGAGGGGGGAAGGGCAGCAAACTCAAAGACAGCCCTGGCTGAACTATACCTCTCAACTGTCCATATTTTTGCAGAATGAATAGATTTTTGCTTCTTATTTTTTGTTTGTTCCTCATAAAATTTGTGGTTTTCTATCAAATCATTTAAGAATGAAGTCACTAAATAATGACAGACACTGTGTTTCAGACTTCATAACCTTCAGAAAAATGCATGCTAAAGCAAGATCTGTTATTCGATCAACTGTCTCAGTTTATACATGAGCAATTTTTAGTACTGTTTATATGTTCCCCCCATATATTTGGCCTTGTCCAGAGTTCCTGCATTAACAGGTTGAGAGGTACATGCAAATAAATTGCTTTATAAAATTAGGCATATCCAAACCTCTCAACTGTCCCCAATTTTGGCTCAAAATGTTGCTCTTCCCCTAATAATCCCTCCGCAAAATGGCAATTTTGGAAGAAAACATGGAGGGTTTACAATTAATAAATAACTGTAATAATCAGTTATATATTACTTTTATTTCAGAAATGCATGTAGATTCTTTTATTTTGTCAGCTGCTCAAGTTAGCAGTACTAATATTAAAAAGTGTCCCTTCTTTGACAGGTCCCCAGCTGTATTGTGTGGCTATTTTATATTTTTGAATCACATTTTTGGTCCATTTTTCATAAAATTCTGTTTTTTTTTTGGCAAATTAGTGGCAAATCATTAAAGACTGAAGTTAGAAAATAATGACATACATTTCAATTTCAGATTTCATACCCTTCAGAAAATTCATACTAATGCAAGACCTACTATTCTATTATTTTTCTAAGTTTATAAGAGCAATGTTTAAAAATTGTCCTTATTTTTGGGCCTTTGTCCCACTTCTATGTATGTTTTTGCCCAGATTTCTTGCTCTGAGGTTGAGAGGTATGACAAATGTGTCAGAGCCATCACAGTCAGCCAGAGACATTTCAAATTGTGACATACTTGTTGCACCCCACTCCCCCATGTAGTGACTCTGGATGTGTACAAGCAAGGCAAGGAGCAGTTATGCAGTGTAAATGTGCAGACTATCCCCCTATCCAAGGTAGACACAAGTACTACGATGGCTTTTCATCTGTCCTTGATTTTGCAGAATGTTTTGTTTTTTTCTGTCATATTTGTATACTGTTGATTTATGCTTATTATTATTCAGAAAGTGCCTGTTGCTCTGTGTTTAAGTAGCAGTGCTTTAATGACCATCTGGTAAGCTTGTCTGAGATTGTAAGATGCAAGTAAGTTTTAATAAGCATACTGTTAAAGAATTGCCAGCATTGAAAGCCTTTCTGTTGTTGCCATGCAGAGAATACTTACATAAGTAGATAACATTTAAGCCTTGGGTATTGAAATGCATATGACAGTATTTGTAATAAAGGACAGGATTACATTATTTTAAGAGCTCATTACAGGCTTTACCTGCAAACTAAACAGAATGCCAATCTATCATGTGTGGTCCATATCCTGTGCAGTAATCCTTTAAGCAATGTATTTTGAGCTTGTTTCTTGTCTGCTTTTCATTTTGTACTTTGATCATGTTTTCCCCATGAAACAAGTAGATAGTTGTTGTCAGGCAGCAGGTCTTTTTTGGATAAGAAACATTTTTACAAGTGGGGGTATCACAGAGATTGCTACTTTCAGCATGTTACTTGGTACTTTAATAAAGCTGAATATAAATTATAATTAGAACTGGAGTACAAGGAGAAGTGGTTTGAGTTGAGTGATGCTTGTTTTTTTATACTTGATTTTGACTAGCATTCCAGTAATGTATTTAAAAAGTAATTTATTTTTTCATGCCTCACAACCTTTTTGTTTCCATCTAGATATTAAGTAAGCTGTCATGCAGACAATGGATTGAAATATGTTTTTTCTTCTACACTTCATTTTGTCTTGATTGGACTCTCATAATGATGGTTTGGCACCCAGGGCAGAGTATTTAATTAAAGTTACAGTTTTTGTGGTTTTGAGCATAGCTCCTCCCCTTTCTCATTGGCCACACCCAGTCCCATTGACCCCACCCATTCAGCTGTCTCCTGCAGCCCCCCTTTGATTTGAAGTCACCAGCTGCCACTGGCTGTGTGTACCACCTTTTCCTCATCTATAGCCTTGGTAACTGTCTCAAAGAAGTCCACCAGGTTTAGGAGGCATGATCTGCCCTTAACAGAGCCAAACTGGGTAGGGTCCAGTGTTTGGAGGTTCCCAATGTCTCTGTTAATGAGTGCCATGATGATGCACTCCATACCCTTGCAGACCAAGCTAGTCAGGCTTATAGGGCTATAGTTACCGGGGTCTGTTGTGGCTCCACCTTTGTGGAGTGGAATAACCGTTGCTGTGTGCCACTCTATGGGTATGTAGCCTGTGGAGCGGCTGAGTTTGAACAGTGTGTTTAGGTGAAGGGTTAGTTCATCTTTGAGCTCATGTAAGATGCAGCCTAGGACACTGTCCAGTCACATTCATGCTGTGTTTTTGGCTTTGGAGAGGGCTGTTTTAACCTGAATGTCTGTGATTTCAGGGACTCTACATTCTTCGGTATGGTTATGGGCCCTTTTGGGGGTAAGAGGGGGGTGAAGTTTGCGTTGAACCTGTCTGCCAGAATGTTGGCGATATTGGTCAGTTCAGTGTATTTTGTGCCATTCTGCACTAACTCCAAGCAGATCTGAGCATTGCCACTTAGATTCTTGACATAGCTAAAGAATGCCTTGTGGTTATCTATGGAGTCCTTGGCAATTTTTCTTTCAAAGCTCGTCTTGGATGATTTTATGAGGGATCGTAGTTTCTTGCTGATACTGATCAGGGATATCTTCCCTTCTTGGGATTTTACTCTTTTCTGTACTAGTTTCCTCCTTCTATTGTATAGCTTGTTTATGGCAGGAGTCCACCAGACTGGTTTCCTTTTCTTGGAGGAATGAGTCTTGGTTTTGCTTGGGATGGCACGATCCATGCATTCTTGTAGCTGCCCATAAGATGCATTAGTAAAGGATTTTGCAGCTTGGACAGTGTTATCCTTCAGCATGGGGGCTTTGAAACTTTCCACCTTGGTCTTAAGTAACGTGAAGTTGCTTTTGAAAAGTTTTTCACGGTGGTTTTCTTATCCGGGGGTTGGGGGCGGAATATGGATATCCAAGGTGATTTGTTTATGGTCAGATCTAACCAGCAGGGGGTTGACCTCTGGTGTGGAACACCGGTCGCCCATGTTGGTGATGACCAGGTTCAATATGTTGTCACCTCTGGTGGGAGTGTTGCCCAGTTGAACCAGGGCATTTGAGTTTATAAATTCTAGGAAAAGTTGGGCAAGGGAGTTAGTACTTAAGTAGTTCTTCCAGTTAATGTTTGGGTAATTGAAATCACCCAATATTAGGGTATTTGGTAGGACCTTTATGTTTCCCACTGTTTCCAGAAATGCAGAATGGGGTCCTGAGGCATGGTGGGTGATCTGTAGCAAGCTACAATTTGAATTGCAGTTTTGCCCATTGTAAGTTGCACATGGATGATCTCTGAAGCATCGTGCTGTGCCACTAACCTGGAGGTGTGGGTATTCTTGATGAATATGGAGACACCCCCGCCTTTTGTATTTCAGTTTGGGTTATGTGGCCGAAATGTATGGTATGAGTTGTAGCCTGGTAGTGCTGAGGTGCTCTTTGGACCCTTAAACTTTTATGTTACTGCACATATATTGATTTTCTCCATACTGAGGAGTGCCTCGAGTGCGTGCATTTTGAGGTTTAGACTTCTGGCAATGAGTAGCATTACCCTCAGTTTTTTTGTTACTTGTGCTATTTACGGCAGTGGGTTTGTCTTTTGAGCCTTGCCTAAAAAAGGCACTATGGGAGTGGCAAGAGCCTTGGCCAGTATTCAAAAGCCTAAGGGTGACAGATGTAAGCCATCTCTAGCGAAGCAGCGTGGCTTGTTGAGCATGTCATCCCAGTCGGACAGACACTGGATCCTCTTTGAATGACACCAGAAACTTAGCCAATTGTTGAAATCAAGAATTTTTTTCTTTCTACCGTGGTATCATTCTTGGTGAGGGCAGGATGCTACTCAGGGTCAGGGTCATACCGGCCTGGGCTACGTGATCAGAGTGCTCTTCCATGTGTCTATTCATGTAGTCCAGGGAGGTATGGCTCAGGTCATTCACACCAACATGGACAATGACAGTATATTTGTACTTGTTCTGGAATCACCTGAGTGCTTGTGTTATGTGGCGGATCCTGGCACCCGACAGGCAGCTAACAGTAACCTTCTCCTTATTCAGCCTAGTGAGGGGGACATCAGTGTGCCTGACTATAGAGTCTCCTATTACTAGTATGTTGGGTATGTTATTTTGCCTTAAGGGCTGTGATTGCATGCACACTGGTTTTGTGAAGTATGTGTTTCATGGTTTGTGTTGGGGGGTGGAGTTTGCTTGGATGCTTGCTTTGGAGGTCTCTGTTTGTTTTGCAGATTTTTATTTAGAGTATCTGTGTATGTTTTCATGTATTTATGTGTGTTTTTTGCCGGTGCTGGTTTAATGGGTCTATGTAAGATTGGTGGTGTGATGCAAGTATTTCCCTTCTCCTTCTGACTGTCTGATCCAGTCTTGGGTTGAGAGAGCTTAGCCTCTAGTTTGGCTGTATAACTGCATCTCTCGCATATATTAGTGTTTGGTAGTAGGAGTAGGGGGTTATCTGTGTACATGAGGCAGATGTAACATTGTCTCAAAATGCCCAGATTCACCAGTTGGACTGGAGAGTTCACCTGAAACTGCCCTTTGGACATGCATGGATAGGTACAGTGAACTGTTTTACTGGATGGTTGGTAAGGTCAAATAGAGAACCTTGTCCTTCTGTACAGTACAGGATGGTCTAGTGCTAGGGTTTATAAGTGCTTGCTATAAGTTTTGAGCAAGTGCCGGGCTGAGAAATGAATGGCTTGAATGCTTAAGTTAAAAGTTTGTCTAGTTCCAAGGGAAAAACTGAAGAGGTGACTTTGTGGAGCCGGGAATAGTTTTACCCTAGCTAACTGGCACTGCCCAGTGCACAAAACCAGGCAAATACGGTATTTATAGCAGGGAAAAGAAAGAGATAGAAATTAGCCCAAAATGGCCAATAAACTACTAATTTCTGGGCTGAAACCACTCCTCCAGGGACAGATAGGCTACTCAAAGCTCACCTCTCTCACAGGTGAACAGAGAGACTTCCTTCTATCCAAGTAAGGTATGGGCAAACCCAGAGATTTATAACACAGCCCTGAATTCGGCACATAACCTGAAAACTGGACTATAATATCTTAGAAAGGTGGGAAGCAAGTGTATATACATATATATATATATATATATATATATATATATATATATATATATATATATATATATATATATATATATATATATATATATATATATATATATATATATATATATATATTGTTTTTTTTTTTCAGAAAATAAAGCAGATACACTGAAAAAAACAGTTTAAAAGCACAGAAAAGGATACTTATTCTTATATATCGCAGATGACAGTTGTAGTCAATGCCCCCAGTAATAAAGTAGGAAGAAACAGCATTCCTCATTTACTTGATTTGCTCTTTAATTCATCAGACTCCATTAGACATTACCTACACTGAGATATTGTACTGATTTCTAAATAATACCCAACAGGGATGTCAAGCACAGCAACTGACAACCCTGACATCTCAGAAAATAAGAGGTAATGATCTGCATAGTCAAGCAACAAAGCATGGACTGAGTGCACATAACGGCTACCCAAAACAATAGAATGGCAGCAAAAAATAAAAAAAGGATACCACCGAGGGCACTTCCTGGAGATACAGCCAAAGAAACCCAAGCTAATCAGCTCAAGCCCTGTAGAAAACACTCCATCTGAACATTGAAACAGAGGTATATACTAAGTCCCAAGCACCTCCCCTCAAAAACAAACAAACAAACAAACAAATTAATAAATAAATACATATATCATAAATAAAACAATGCTAAATACTTAGTCCGCAAATACCTACCCCTTCAAAAACAAATAAAAATAAGTAAACAAATAAATAAATACATGCATAAAAAATTAATGTATGGAAAAATAAATAGCAGAAACATGTAATGCATTAAAGTAAATAAGCAGTTTTATAAACAACACTTTTACATATGGAAACTATCATGTCATATGATTAAACATAGCAGTTTTCACATTTTCTTCGAAGCATAAAAATCTTAAGTTAAATAAATATACCATGTTCTAATAATTGTCCATTATAGTACAACTACATTGAAAGAATAGCAAAGAAAACGAATGCAAACTGCAACCATATCCCCAACAGCGATGCAACTTATGCAATAGTACTACTTCCAGAACAATATATTAAATAGATAAGTCTCAAAACTTAACAGTGGTATAAGGATATACTGTTCTTCTCAGACAGGAGTCTTCAAAAATGTGGAACTCTCTTGCCTTTTCTACCAAACATGATGCTACCTAGAAGATGCCCAGTGCCTTGACTCCCAGAATTGTAACATATTATAGAAAACTTGCGTTGCAAATCATATAAACTGCATATGAGTTTTCCAGAACTCACTTATCATTTGCCTCCCATTAGCATCTCAAGGAAGATCATTCACATCATGCTGGTCCCTGCATACTCTGGAAAGCCATTAGGTCTAGGTTAAATATGAACAAAGGGGCAATGCCTGCAGTTTGTATATTCCAGTCAGTACACAATGGCAAGCAGTCAGACTCATTGTGAAGAGAATACAATGAGAAACACCATTAGCATGATACCTGGGACTACTTACAGTCATCTCCCCACCTCGAACTTCCTTTTCCGACAATACAACAGATAGTGTTTTATTCCTTCCACATTAGTTCCTTAAGGACCCATTGCTTGATGTCTGCTCCATCCCTTAATTGTTGCTCGACCCTTTATATTTGTTCAGTGACCCTTCATCCTCCCATGCTAGACCTTCATGACCTCCCACTGGTATTCTCCTTCTTTTCCTCAGGCAAGGGCTTCCATATATCCATACAGTATAAAAGGATACTGAGAGGAGAGCTGTCCTGACAAATTCCCAAAACATAGCTGCTAGCAGTACATCTCAATTGTTTATAGAATGTTTTGCTTCTGTAAGTATCTATTTATTTATGTATGTATTTATTTATTTGCATGTTTGCTTGCTTGTTTTTTTTTTTTTGTTTTTGTTATGCATGGCAGAACACTGAGCAAGTGGGTAATGTTTCAGACCTTGTCCTGGAGTACATTCTCAAGAAATGTAGCACAGTATGGTAAAATGGTTATACAGTACAGTGAAAAAAAATAATCACAGAAGAAAACTAGTCAGGATACACCACGAGACACCTTCTTCAACAAAAAGTCTTTATTCGATAAATAAAGTAGACGAATGGAGATAAGCGCTTTCACTTGCGGCTAGCAAGCTTCTTCAGATCAATTTCCATATATTTTTCAGTTGCTTATATACAAAAACAGTGTTTGCTAATCACATAATCTAACAATTCGTTATGCAATTAACACTTGTTCCCAATTGAATAATTCATTTCTACCTCAAACAACCCAACATCCTTATGTTCTTATAGTAGTTATCTAAATAATCGCCTTTCATATCCACTCATACATAAATAACTGTATTTTTTGTATATATTAAGTAATTAAAAGCCTCAGCTTGTAGTGAATAGTGATTAAAAAATCTAAATAATCAAGATAAAACACATCAATAAACAATTCAAAGACAATCTCTCGCCATAGGGCTGGCTAATCAGAATGCTTCAAGAATGGTTCTAAACTAGTTGATTAGTGCATTTCAATTCGCTGGAAGTCATCGTACTTATCTTCCGTAAATGCAAAACAAAACTGTCATCAAAAATGTCTCATATGAATACTAGCTAACACATCAACCTGAAATCTTAAGTCTAATCCAAAAACATTCAGACACATCACAGATTAAGTCATTCAAACAAATTTAAAAAACACATAAAAGTCATAAAAATAGATTTAAAGTGCATCTAATTTAGAGACGTATATTGCGGTGTCGCACTGACTGAATGTAAGCTCTCTAATGCTTCTTCTGTTACTGATGCGCGGTATCGCATTATTACAAATAACCAAAGGTATATCTGCAGATGGGAATATGTGTGTATTCCAAATTTGTCGAATATAAAGTGTATATAAATAGAGTAAATTAAATTAAGGCATAAAAATGTTGAAACATGTATATGCACGGTAATATGAAAATAATGAATCAGGTATGCATATGTGCAAGATGAAGGAACACAGTACTGTGGAATCCCATTTTGATGTACACTTGATTCATGTTTTCAGTGATCAATCTACTGCATAACTAATGTTGTAGTTATAATCCTGGCTTCATCATCTAGCAACAGGAAATGCTTCGTCAAGGTTCTGTTGGAAATGCTGTTGCCCATGTCAACCTCGGGTTTATAGGACGTATGCATATTTTCTAACCCATCTGGCAATTGACGCTGGTTCAGCCTCACATTTGATATGAGATATAAAGTCTGCGTCAACTATTCACTGTGAGTGTATATATATATAGAATATCAATTCATCTGATGCTGTAATCTTAGCTTGCTATCTTTTCAGAGAAGTTTGCTGTCACTAAATGAGGCATCCTAAACTGTCTCTAATCTCTGTGTCTCACTTGCATCTAAATATAAAGTGCGCTGTGCTATGTGTTAAAATCATCGACTATCAGATGGATTAACGCATCTCAACTGAATGTATGTATTACACTGATCATATGCCTGACAAAACTTCTGTATAGTCCTAGTACTCCCAGTCTTAAATATATATATCTCGTTAATGATCATTCAATAATAAAACTTAGACGTTATTTTTGTATTATCTACTCAATTATTAATTCTACTAAAAATCTATTCAACTGCTTCACAAGAGGAACATCCCATCTCTGTTGTCCACGTGTCATCTATTGTTAAGCTACAGGAGGCTGGAATGTCTACATGCAGCCTGAAAGTGTTGAGAGAACGATTTGTTCTATTTTTAACAGAATTTTTCAATAATAAAAAATATATATATATATAATATATATATACATTCCTATATTTCATGATCTAAATAAAATATCAAAAGTGCTGGTATGACTGTAGTACCAAAGCTGTATTCAGAGCCTACAATCCCAGTGTATGAATTCTTATTACCATGTCACAATTTATTCTAAAAACGGTTTCACTGATACATAGTTATTTATACCGGGGAACCTGTGTGCTCCAGATCTAAAAATCCATTGCATCTCTAGCTTCGCTAGGGCTCTCTCATTATCTCCCAATCTTGGGCTGATGTGGATGTTTTGTAAGACCCTAAACTTGAAATTGTGTGTAGAATTCAAGATGATGTGCTTGGCTAATGCATTCAACTCATTTTGTTTATGATATCATATACATGATTGTATATACGCTCTCTCAGTTTCCTCTTAGTGAGGCCAACGTAAAAAGCTGGACATGAGTCACAATTAGCCATGTAGACTAGATTGTTGGTGTCACAATTTGTGTAACTTCTGGGTATGAAATGGAAATGTCCGTGTGGTAATCAGCTCAAGCCCTGTAGAAAACACTCCATCTGAACATTGAAACAGAGGTATATACTAAGTCCCAAGCACCTCCCCTCAAAAACAAACAAACAAACAAACAAATTAATAAATAAATACATATATCATAAATAAAACAATGCTAAATACTTAGTCCGCAAATACCTACCCCTTCAAAAACAAATAAAAATAAGTAAACAAATAAATAAATACATGCATAAAAAATTAATGTATGGAAAAATAAATAGCAGAAACATGTAATGCATTAAAGTAAATAAGCAGTTTTATAAACAACACTTTTACATATGGAAACTATCATGTCATATGATTAAACATAGCAGTTTTCACATTTTCTTCGAAGCATAAAAATCTTAAGTTAAATAAATATACCATGTTCTAATAATTGTCCATTATAGTACAACTACATTGAAAGAATAGCAAAGAAAACGAATGCAAACTGCAACCATATCCCCAACAGCAATGTAACTTATGCAATAGTACTACTTCCAGAACAATATATTAAATAGATAAGTCTCAAAACTTAACAGTGGTATAAGGATATACTGTTCTTCTCAGACAAGAGTCTTCAAAAATGTGGAACTCTCTTGCCTTTTCTACTAAACATGATGCTACCTAGAAGATGCCCAGTGCCTTGACTCCCAGAATTGTAACATATTATAGAAAACTTGCGCTGCAAATCATATAAACTGCATATGAGTTTTCCAGAACTCACTTATCATTTGCCTCCCATTAGCATCTCAAGGAAGATCATTCACATCATGCTGGTCTCTGCATACTCTGGAAAGCCATTAGGTCTAGGTTAAATATGAACAAAGGGGCAATGCCTGCAGTTTGTATATTCCAGTCAGTACACAATGGCAAGCAGTCAGACTCATTGTGAAGAGAATACAATGAGAAACACCATTAGCATGATACCTGGGACTACTTACAGTCATCTCCCCACCTCGAACTTCCTTTTCCGACAATACAACAGATAGTGTTTTATTCCTTCCACATTAGTTCCTTAAGGACCCATTGCTTGATGTCTGCTCCATCCCTTAATTGTTGCTCGACCCTTTATATTTGTTCAGTGACCCTTCATCCTCCCATGCTAGACCTTCATGACCTCCCCACTGGTATTCTCCTTCTTTTCCTCAGGCAAGGGCTTCCATATATCCATACAGTATAAAAGGATACTGAGAGGAGAGCTGTCCTGACAAATTCCCAAAACATAGCTGCTAGCAGTACATCTCAATTGTTTATAGAATGTTTTGCTTCTGTAAGTATCTATTTATTTATGTATGTATTTATTTATTTGCATGTTTGCTTGCTTGTTTTTTTTTTTTTTTGTTATGCATGGCAGAACACTGAGCAAGTGGGTAATGTTTCAGACCTTGTCCTGGAGTACATTCTCAAGAAATGTAGCACAGTATGGTAAAATGGTTATACAGTACAGTGAAAAAATAATCACAGAAGAAAACTAGTCAGGATACACCACGAGACACCTTCTTCAACAAAAGTCTTTATTCGATAAATAAAGTAGACGAATGGAGATAAGCGCTTTCACTTGCGGCTAGCAAGCTTCTTCAGATCAATTTCCATATATTTTTCAGTTGCTTATATACAAAAACAGTGTTTGCTAATCACATAATCTAACAATTCGTTATGCAATTAACACTTGTTCCCAATTGAATAATTCATTTCTACCTCAAACAACCCAACATCCTTATGTTCTTATAGTAGTTATCTAAATAATCGCCTTTCATATCCACTCATACATAAATAACTGTATTTTTTGTATATATTAAGTAATTAAAAGCCTCAGCTTGTAGTGAATAGTGATTAAAAAATCTAAATAATCAAGATAAAACACATCAATAAACAATTCAAAGACAATCTCTCGCCATAGGGCTGGCTAATCAGAATGCTTCAAGAATGGTTCTAAACTAGCTGATTAGTGCATTTCAATTCACTGGAAGTCATCGTACTTATCTTCCGTAAATGCAAAACAAAACTGTCATCAAAAATGTCTCATATGAATACTAGCTAACACATCAACCTGAAATCTTAAGTCTAATCCAAAAACATTCAGACACATCACAGATTAAGTAATTCAAACAAATTTAAAAAACACATAAAAGTCATAAAAATAGATTTAAAGTGCATCTAATTTAGAGACGTATATTGCGGTGTCGCACTGACTGAATGTAAGCTCTCTAATGCTTCTTCTGTTACTGATGCGCGGTATCGCATTATTACAAATAACCAAAGGTATATCTGCAGATGGGAATATGTGTGTATTCCAAATTTGTCGAATATAAAGTGTATATAAATAGAGTAAATTAAATTAAGGCATAAAAATGTTGAAACATGTATATGCACGGTAATATGAAAATAATGAATCAGGTATGCATATGTGCAAGATGAAGGAACACAGTACTGTGGAATCCCATTTTGATGTACACTTGATTCATGTTTTCAGTGATCAATCTACTGCATAACTAATGTTGTAGTTATAATCCTGGCTTCATCATCTAGCAACAGGAAATGCTTCGTCAAGGTTCTGTTGGAAATGCTGTTGCCCATGTCAACCTCGGGTTTATAGGACGTATGCATATTTTCTAACCCATCTGGCAATTGACGCTGGTTCAGCCTCACATTTGATATGAGATATAAAGTCTGCGTCAACTATTCACTGTGAGTGTATATATATATAGAATATCAATTCATCTGATGCTGTAATCTTAGCTTGCTATCTTTTCAGAGAAGTTTGCTGTCACTAAATGAGGCATCCTAAACTGTCTCTAATCTCTGTGTCTCACTTGCATCTAAATATAAAGTGCGCTGTGCTATGTGTTAAAATCATCGACTATCAGATGGATTAACGCATCTCAACTGAATGTATGTATTACATTGATCATATGCCTGACGAAACTTCTGTATAGTCCTAGTACTCCCAGTCTTAAATATATATATCTCGTTAATGATCATTCAATAATAAAACTTAGACGTTATTTTTGTATTATCTACTCAATTATTAATTCTACTAAAAATCTATTCAACTGCTTCACAAGAGGAACATCCCATCTCTGTTGTCCACGTGTCATCTATTGTTAAGCTACAGGAGGCTGGAATGTCTACATGCAGCCTGAAAGTGTTGAG
Source organism: Protopterus annectens (assembly GCF_019279795.1). Lineage (NCBI taxonomy): Eukaryota > Metazoa > Chordata > Ceratodontiformes > Protopteridae > Protopterus > Protopterus annectens. The sequence continues at coordinate 1,047,396,187 of NC_056728.1, read as the reverse complement.
AGAACGATTTGTTCTATTTTTAACAGAATTTTTCAATAATAAAAAATATATATATATAATATATATATACATTCCTATATTTCATGATCTAAATAAAATATCAAAAGTGCTGGTATGACTGTAGTACCAAAGCTGTATTCAGAGCCTACAATCCCAGTGTATGAATTCTTATTACCATGTCACAATTTATTCTAAAAACGGTTTCACTGATACATAGTTATTTATACCGGGGAACCTGTGTGCTCCAGATCTAAAAATCCATTGCATCTCTAGCTTCGCTAGGGCTCTCTCATTATCTCCCAATCTTGGGCTGATGTGGATGTTTTGTAAGACCCTAAACTTGAAATTGTGTGTAGAATTCAAGATGATGTGCTTGGCTAATGCATTCAACTCATTTTGTTTGCGTATATCATATACATGATTGTATATACGCTCTCTCAGTTTCCTCTTAGTGAGGCCAACGTAAAAAGCTGGACATGAGTCACAATTAGCCATGTAGACTAGATTGTTGGTGTCACAATTTGTGTAACTTCTGGGTATGAAATGGAAATGTCCGTGTGGTAATCAGCTCAAGCCCTGTAGAAAACACTCCATCTGAACATTGAAACAGAGGTATATACTAAGTCCCAAGCACCTCCCCTCAAAAACAAACAAACAAACAAACAAATTAATAAATAAATACATATATCATAAATAAAACAATGCTAAATACTTAGTCCGCAAATACCTACCCCTTCAAAAACAAATAAAAATAAGTAAACAAATAAATAAATACATGCATAAAAAATTAATGTATGGAAAAATAAATAGCAGAAACATGTAATGCATTAAAGTAAATAAGCAGTTTTATAAACAACACTTTTACATATGGAAACTATCATGTCATATGATTAAACATAGCAGTTTTCACATTTTCTTCGAAGCATAAAAATCTTAAGTTAAATAAATATACCATGTTCTAATAATTGTCCATTATAGTACAACTACATTGAAAGAATAGCAAAGAAAACGAATGCAAACTGCAACCATATCCCCAACAGCAATGTAACTTATGCAATAGTACTACTTCCAGAACAATATATTAAATAGATAAGTCTCAAAACTTAACAGTGGTATAAGGATATACTGTTCTTCTCAGACAGGAGTCTTCAAAAATGTGGAACTCTCTTGCCTTTTCTACTAAACATGATGCTACCTAGAAGATGCCCAGTGCCTTGACTCCCAGAATTGTAACATATTATAGAAAACTTGCGCTGCAAATCATATAAACTGCATATGAGTTTTCCAGAACTCACTTATCATTTGCCTCCCATTAGCATCTCAAGGAAGATCATTCACATCATGCTGGTCTCTGCATACTCTGGAAAGCCATTAGGTCTAGGTTAAATATGAACAAAGGGCAATGCCTGCAGTTTGTATATTCCAGTCAGTACACAATGGCAAGCAGTCAGACTCATTGTGAAGAGAATACAATGAGAAACACCATTAGCATGATACCTGGGACTACTTACAGTCATCTCCCCACCTCGAACTTCCTTTTCCGACAATACAACAGATAGTGTTTTATTCCTTCCACATTAGTTCCTTAAGGACCCATTGCTTGATGTCTGCTCCATCCCTTAATTGTTGCTCGACCCTTTATATTTGTTCAGTGACCCTTCATCCTCCCATGCTAGACCTTCATGACCTCCCCACTGGTATTCTCCTTCTTTTCCTCAGGCAAGGGCTTCCATATATCCATACAGTATAAAAGGATACTGAGAGGAGAGCTGTCCTGACAAATTCCCAAAACATAGCTGCTAGCAGTACATCTCAATTGTTTATAGAATGTTTTGCTTCTGTAAGTATCTATTTATTTATGTATGTATTTATTTATTTGCATGTTTGCTTGCTTGTTTTTTTTTTTTTGTTTTTGTTATGCATGGCAGAACACTGAGCAAGTGGGTAATGTTTCAGACCTTGTCCTGGAGTACATTCTCAAGAAATGTAGCACAGTATGGTAAAATGGTTATACAGTACAGTGAAAAAAAATAATCACAGAAGAAAACTAGTCAGGATACACCACGAGACACCTTCTTCAACAAAAAGTCTTTATTCGATAAATAAAGTAGACGAATGGAGATAAGCGCTTTCACTTGCGGCTAGCAAGCTTCTTCAGATCAATTTCCATATATTTTTCAGTTGCTTATATACAAAAACAGTGTTTGCTAATCACATAATCTAACAATTCGTTATGCAATTAACACTTGTTCCCAATTGAATAATTCATTTCTACCTCAAACAACCCAACATCCTTATGTTCTTATAGTAGTTATCTAAATAATCGCCTTTCATATCCACTCATACATAAATAACTGTATTTTTTGTATATATTAAGTAATTAAAAGCCTCAGCTTGTAGTGAATAGTGATTAAAAAATCTAAATAATCAAGATAAAACACATCAATAAACAATTCAAAGACAATCTCTCGCCATAGGGCTGGCTAATCAGAATGCTTCAAGAATGGTTCTAAACTAGTTGATTAGTGCATTTCAATTTGCTGGAAGTCATCGTACTTATCTTCCGTAAATGCAAAACAAAACTGTCATCAAAAATGTCTCATATGAATACTAGCTAACACATCAACCTGAAATCTTAAGTCTAATCCAAAAACATTCAGACACATCACAGATTAAGTCATTCAAACAAATTTAAAAAACACATAAAAGTCATAAAAATAGATTTAAAGTGCATCTAATTTAGAGACGATATTGCGTGTCGCACTGACTGAATGTAAGCTCTCTAATGCTTCTTCTGTTACTGATGCTGTATCGCATTATTACAAATAACCAAAGGTATATCTGCAGATGGGAATATGTGTGTATTCCAAATTTGTCGAATATAAAGTGTATATAAATAGAGTAAATTAAATTAAGGCATAAAATGTTGAAACATGTATATGCACGGTAATATGAAAATAATGAATCAGGTATGCATATGTGCAAGATGAAGGAACACAGTACTGTGGAATCCCATTTTGATGTACACTTGATTCATGTTTTCAGTGATCAATCTACTGCATAACTAATGTTGTAGTTATAATCCTGGCTTCATCATCTAGCAACAGGAAATGCTTCGTCAAGGTTCTGTTGGAAATGCTGTTGCCCATGTCAACCTCGGGTTTATAGGACGTATGCATATTTTCTAACCCATCTGGCAATTGACGCTGGTTCAGCCTCACATTTGATATGAGATATAAAGTCTGCGTCAACTATTCACTGTGAGTGTATATATATATATATAGAATATCAATTCATCTGATGCTGTAATCTTAGCTTGCTATCTTTTCAGAGAAGTTTGCTGTCACTAAATGAGGCATCCTAAACTGTCTCTAATCTCTGTGTCTCACTTGCATCTAAATATAAAGTGCGCTGTGCTATGTGTTAAAATCATCGACTATCAGATGGATTAACGCATCTCAACTGAATGTATGTATTACACTGATCATATGCCTGACAAAACTTCTGTATAGTCCTAGTACTCCCAGTCTTAAATATATATATCTCGTTAATGATCATTCAATAATAAAACTTAGACGTTATTTTTGTATTATCTACTCAATTATTAATTCTACTAAAAATCTATTCAACTGCTTCACAAGAGGAACATCCCATCTCTGTTGTCCACGTGTCATCTATTGTTAAGCTACAGGAGGCTGGAATGTCTACATGCAGCCTGAAAGTGTTGAGAGAACGATTTGTTCTATTTTTAACAGAATTTTTCAATAATAAAAAATATATATATATATAATATATATATACATTCCTATATTTCATGATCTAAATAAAATATCAAAAGTGCTGGTATGACTGTAGTACCAAAGCTGTATTCAGAGCCTACAATCCCAGTGTATGAATTCTTATTACCATGTCACAATTTATTCTAAAAACGGTTTCACTGATACATAGTTATTTATACCGGGGAACCTGTGTGCTCCAGATCTAAAAATCCATTGCATCTCTAGCTTCGCTAGGGCTCTCTCATTATCTCCCAATCTTGGGCTGATGTGGATGTTTTGTAAGACCCTAAACTTGAAATTGTGTGTAGAATTCAAGATGATGTGCTTGGCTAATGCATTCAACTCATTTTGTTTGCGTATATCATATACATGATTGTATATACGCTCTCTCAGTTTCCTCTTAGTGAGGCCAACGTAAAAAGCTGGACATGAGTCACAATTAGCCATGTAGACTAGATTGTTGGTGTCACAATTTGTGTAACTTCTGGGTATGAAATGGAAATGTCCGTGTGGTAATCAGCTCAAGCCCTGTAGAAAACACTCCATCTGAACATTGAAACAGAGGTATATACTAAGTCCCAAGCACCTCCCCTCAAAAACAAACAAACAAACAAACAAACAAATTAATAAATAAATACATATATCATAAATAAAACAATGCTAAATACTTAGTCCGCAAATACCTACCCCTTCAAAAACAAATAAAAATAAGTAAACAAATAAATAAATACATGCATAAAAAATTAATGTATGGAAAAATAAATAGCAGAAACATGTAATGCATTAAAGTAAATAAGCAGTTTTATAAACAACACTTTTACATATGGAAACTATCATGTCATATGATTAAACATAGCAGTTTTCACATTTTCTTCGAAGCATAAAAATCTTAAGTTAAATAAATATACCATGTTCTAATAATTGTCCATTATAGTACAACTACATTGAAAGAATAGCAAAGAAAACGAATGCAAACTGCAACCATATCCCCAACAGCAATGTAACTTATGCAATAGTACTACTTCCAGAACAATATATTAAATAGATAAGTCTCAAAACTTAACAGTGGTATAAGGATATACTGTTCTTCTCAGACAGGAGTCTTCAAAAATGTGGAACTCTCTTGCCTTTTCTACTAAACATGATGCTACCTAGAAGATGCCCAGTGCCTTGACTCCCAGAATTGTAACATATTATAGAAAACTTGCGCTGCAAATCATATAAACTGCATATGAGTTTTCCAGAACTCACTTATCATTTGCCTCCCATTAGCATCTCAAGGAAGATCATTCACATCATGCTGGTCTCTGCATACTCTGGAAAGCCATTAGGTCTAGGTTATATATGAACAAAGGGGCAATGCCTGCAGTTTGTATATTCCAGTCAGTACACAATGGCAAGCAGTCAGACTCATTGTGAAGAGAATACAATGAGAAACACCATTAGCATGATACCTGGGACTACTTACAGTCATCTCCCCACCTCGAACTTCCTTTTCCGACAATACAACAGATAGTGTTTTATTCCTTCCACATTAGTTCCTTAAGGACCCATTGCTTGATGTCTGCTCCATCCCTTAATTGTTGCTCGACCCTTTATATTTGTTCAGTGACCCTTCATCCTCCCATGCTAGACCTTCATGACCTCCCCACTGGTATTCTCCTTCTTTTCCTCAGGCAAGGGCTTCCATATATCCATACAGTATAAAAGGATACTGAGAGGAGAGCTGTCCTGACAAATTCCCAAAACATAGCTGCTAGCAGTACATCTCAATTGTTTATAGAATGTTTTGCTTCTGTAAGTATCTATTTATTTATGTATGTATTTATTTATTTGCATGTTTGCTTGCTTGGTTTTTTTTTTTTTTTTTTTGTTATGCATGGCAGAACACTGAGCAAGTGGGTAATGTTTCAGACCTTGTCCTGGAGTACATTCTCAAGAAATGTAGCACAGTATGGTAAAATGGTTATACAGTACAGTGAAAAAAAATAATGTTAGCCTTTCTTTCTTATCAAACTAAAACACAGCGGGTACCTTTACTGGAAATAGCACAATAATGGAAGAAAAAATTCCACTCACGTCAGTAAATTAAAATCTCATTAAATTAATGAGAAAGAAACCTTCCCTTACTTCCCAACCTTCAGTCCATATAAACAAAAAATATAGAAGCAATTTAAATTGTAAAATCACACTGACTTGTCAATAATAAGCATATATTGTGAAAAAAATAAAAAAAAAATAGGGAAGACAAGATTAAAACTGAATGAAAATCATAGAAGTTTATAAGTTATATTAATAGATGAAAATTGTGATCAGAATAAGAAGGGTGCATGGATATAAAGGCATGTTTAACTGTGACAGGATATTTTCTTGAAAGCAGTTATATTTGACAGTTTTCGTTTTTTAAACAAGAACAATTCTGGATTATATCAGCTGCACAGTCCTCATGCATGGTGTGCTTTTCACTGTAATGTGCTGATGCATGCCCCTCCCCCCACCCCCACAACAACAAAAACAACAACAACAACAACAATAGCATATGCAGGAATGTCCACCTAACAAGCAGACAACATCATATGTATAACAACAATATCAGGAATTAAGTACCTCCTAAAACTCTCACTGTCACCAGTGTTACACACTTACCCACCATTGCAGTGGAATGTGTCAAGAAGTATATCTCTCCAGAAAACAAATGCCTAAACTCTTTGCCTGCCACACTACTATGAAATTCTGTACATACACATGAACTTCTGTTTCCCTGACCACATCAGTTACATTTCAGATGACTTGAACAGATTATATTAAAACAATGCATATAGAAAGCACAATGCAAATACATATCAACATAGTACAAATAAGGAATAAGATATGCCTTGCAATGTTTTGTGAAAGTATCTTCTCTACATCAAGAGCAAACAGTTAAAACAAGCTAGGTTCAGCAGCTCTTGGAGAAAAAAACATTCCATAGCAAGATGGAAGGTGTATACCCCATGCCATGCTTATAAAATGTAGATAAACCCCTCTGGGTACATTGAATATGCTAACTGGCTCTCAACTGATTACACTTTCTGAATCACTCAATTGGCATGATGAACAATGGAGGTAAATATTGTGTTGGCTTCTATGCGATGAAGTGGACATGCCAGAATGGCACAGGAACAGGGATTAAGACTTTGTCAAGCTAATGCCTTACAAGTGTGCTTCATTAGCAGTACTGGTGAATCACTGATGCATTGAGGATCCAACCATATGAAAACCATGTGTGTCAGACAAGTAACTCTTACAAATACATTGTTGTTATACTTATTGGGAAATATAAATGAACCTTGATCTACACAGTGGCCATATTATCTAAATTTTATGTCAGGTGGCTTTGTGAACATCTCAGACATGGGCTGAGGATGCCTAACAATGTGAATGATATCCCCAACAATGTAAATGTGGATTAAAAGTTAAGCAGATACACAGATTAAAACAATGAATCAGATTTATGCTGTGCTTCAAACCATTCCATGAACAAAGGTAATACAATTAATACTTCACAAAAATTTGGGGGGGGGGTTTACCCAGCAGAAGTTGTCTGTACCCTCACCTTCCTTTTCATCCTTATATCTGTCCTATACCCTTAGTGTCACAATTGTAGTCTGTAACAAAAAAATAACAAAATCTAACAGCAAAATTGTCATGCAGAAGTACAATGACTTGAACTTGTAATTGACTTTTTACTTTTTATATTTATGTGGCACATGTGTATGATGTTAATATTCCATTGCAAAGCCTTTGATGCAGTATTCAAACCCCATGAAGGTATCCTTTGCCTCAAATTGTGATAATGTGTACTCATTTTAAAAGCTGAATCCCTCAATATTGACAATTCCCTAAAATTTCTGTTACCCATGTCATCTTTATACAAAGGCAGTCATCAAAATCCCTTAGAGAATAATAGTTCCCATCTTATGGAAACAACTCAACAATATTATGCATGTGCAAACACTAAACCATGGTTCATACAAATGAGAATGCCAGTGGCATTTCTCACTTAGCACACCAGGCATTAGTGAAGTCAGAAGTACTTCCTCTGTAACTTCTTTAATGGTTCAACATGTTAATAATGTCTGTATCAATTACCTTTCAATAAGTGCAATGTTTGAATAAACATAAGCTATAGCGTAGCACTTTTCTATTTTATGGCATCATATTTGGGATCATTTCAGTTTTACATTATAATGTACCCAACTAGTAAACAAATGCTTTCCAGGAAAAAATGACAAGTGTTTTCACTATCAGTAATACCTTGCATGGATCATTGTTAACATTTTATGGGTATGTATCACATTTCTTCACTACTACTTTGTACAGATATGCTTTGTCAACAATTCACATAACTGCTTCCAGAAAGCCATGATATAGGTGGCTTGTTAATGATACAAGTAAATATACTAGTCACGATGATGATTGCGGCTTTCAGGGTTTAGAGCTTGAAGTGCATAATGGCATACATTAGTAATGTACATTTTGTCTATAAGCAATGGTGACAGCATGAGCACTTTGTCATGCACAGTTTGGAATACAGTAACATGTCGTGACAACTGGAACAAGTGTTATGATCAAATAAAATATATTGATGTTTATCAACATGGATTTTAGTTGATAGTATAATTCTTACTTTAACATATTACAACTTCTACTTCCACATTAACTCATTATGTAATATTAAATTTATAATTCGTATACTGTAGATGCTACACATGATACTTTGACCTAAGTATCTTCTAATGAAGTCACCTCAATCATAATAATGATAATACGTCCCGTCTGCATGCATGTTATGGAATAAAAAGCCCATTTATAAACAAGTAAGAAAACATATCAGCAAAGTATACAGTTAGATGAATATGTAAAGGTCATCAAAACAGCGATGAAAACATGTACTCACACAGTTTCAGTGGTATCTAAATACTCCTCGAATATGGTTGGGTTCACAACCCCACACTTTTAATCTGTATGCCACTGTCCTCTGTACAGGCTCTCAACTGAAATAATAATGATGTCAGTTAAAGAAGAAGTACATCACATATGTACAACAGCGGTCTTGTAAATTACAGTTGTCACTTTTGTGGTCATTCATTTCACAATGATTGCATAGAACAGTACCATTTGTAGAAAAACTGGAAAAATGGCAGTTCTCATTGTATGGCAAAAACCCAAAAAAACAATTATGCATGAGCTAATACTTTACCTTCAGCTACACATCTCATACTGGTGTTGTCACTCGTCAGTTAGCATTTAAGATATAAACACAATAAATAAAAAAACAAAATGTACTCCATGTAAAAGCATTTGTGCTTCAAATAATTTATATAATGGAGGAACACAGTACAGTGCAACAGTGACAGGATTGTAATACACTGAACATGTGCTTATTGGACTATTACTATGTCAGTCTGCAAAAAAACAAAAAATAACATCACAGCTATAAGAAGATAAACTATGAAGACATGATATAAAAGATGACATATGCACATTATTACAATATATACTGTGGGGTCTATATCACAATGTTGAACTAACAAAAGTTCGATCACTGTAATAGCGAACCCTAAAGTCCAAAACCCAACACAACCAAAAACAAAGAACAGCGATTTTTTTCCCAGGGAAAAAAAAATCGCTGTTCCGTGACAAAAACAACAAAAAAAAACGTAACCTTAAACTAACTTAAACTAAAGTGGGGGGCTTCATCCCCCCAACATGGGGGGGCTGTGCCCCCCACACACACCCTACTTAAATATATCAACTCTGACATCACACCACAGTGGAGGAAATAGCAAAGCCCCGAAAACGGCCCACCGTTTCTTTTCCCTGGGAAAAAAGTCGATGTGCCGTGGCTTCACTATTTTCAACTGTCAGACTTTAGAATTTGATATTACAACGTTTGAACTTGTTTTAGTTTAACATTATAATATAGACCCTATACTGCGTACTTCCTGATGCACATAAAGAGCTACACTAGGTTACATGTATACAATCCCAGTTATGTACATGCTTGTAGTCCTCATCTTACACACTTGTAATGTCGGTTCCTCCATACATACATACATACATACAAATATTTCAAGCACAGGCATTAATGCCCTTCTAGCTTGCCAATATACCAAAACACTTGCTCCCATAATAAGTATCCAGGCTGTTTTTAAAAATATCTAAACTGGTACTTGCTTTAATGTAATTTGGTAGACTGTTCCATGCATCAGCTACTCTGTCAGAGAACCAATTAGTACACTTCTCATTCCTATAGAATCTTCTGTATAGGTTATCTGATGATTCTCTAATACTTTTTATTATCCCCTAACAATCCCAGAGGTAGTTGTCAGTACATGCCCTATATACCTGAATAAGATCTCTTCTTAAATATCTGTAAGAGACACTGTACAAGTTCAGATATTTTAGACTTTCATAATAACTTATATTTTCACATCCATGTATACCTTTGGTATATTTCTGCTGTACTCTTTCCAGTTACTCATGCTTGTTTTCTTATAAGGTTTCCATATTGTTATTCCATACTCAAATCTGGGTCTAATGTAACTAACAAGCAATGACTTCATTATTTTTGATTTCCTAGACTTTATAAATCTTTTTATATAACCTACTGTATAGTTCTATAACTATCATTAACCAATTGGTTGATATGATTAGAAAAACTCATAGCTGAATCTACCCATATACTCGGGTCCTTAAATAAGTCTACAGTTCCAATCACTGTGTGCTACATTAAATGTTCACCTTTCAATTTATGCCTACCAAATCTTATATGCTTAGTTTTTGATGTATTATTAATCATATTATTCTCCTGTGCCCAAATGGTCAATTTAGTCAAGTTATTTTGCAGACATGCCTAATCTGTAACACATGTAATCAGTTTACCCAATTTCAGGTTGTCTGCATATAGACTGCAGAACACCTCAGATGAAAAAGTTAGGTCTGAAAGATACAATCTAAACAAATAAAGGATTAGGACAAAGCCTTGTCGGACACCTTGACTGTAACCAAAGATTTCGCCTGTCCAGTTGCTGTATGATACTTGCCATGTCCTATTTGTATGCCATACAGCTATCTATCTTATCAAGAGTACATCAATACCTAGTTGTACTAATTTATTGATCAGTGTTATGTGCATGACCCTGTCAAATGCTGAAGTCAAATCTATATAAATTGTATCACAACACAATTTTTCATTCATAGCTGTTATTATATTGTTACAGAACATCATTTTCTGCAGGTGGTAATAGATCTGTTTTCAATATATGCATGCTGATATATGGTTTCAAGTCCCAACCTATTCAGTTCTAAGGATAACTTATCCAATGTTACCTTCTCCATTATTTTCCCAGAACATGAAAGTAGACTCAAGGGTCCATAAGATTCTGAATTTGTCCTACTCTCCTTTCCTTTAATTAAATGTGCATATCTCCAATCTTGAGGAATCTACCCATATTTGTATGACCTAGTGAATAATAGATATAATGG
>NC_056728.1:1047197378-1047379878 GCF_019279795.1 Protopterus annectens | reverse complement strand
ATATTTATGTGTGTGTGTGTGTATATATATATATATATATATATATATATATATATATATATATATATATATATATATATATATATATATGTGTGTGTGTGTGTGTGTGTGTGTGTGTGTGTATTGTCTCTCTCCTCACAGTCTTTCACAGAATCTTTTCTAGTATTTTGGCATATTTATCTCTCATTACATTGCACAGCCATTACCAGTTCATAACCACCAACAACAACACAGAGAACTAGACCAGCCATAGTGGTCAGGCTGCCATCCTTCTCTAGGTGGGTCTGGCGACACCACCACAGGCAGAAGAATCACCCTGCACTTCTGTGCCACAAACTGTCAGAACAACTCCTGCACTACCTGTCCTGAGGGCTGATGCAGTGGTCCCCACCAGGAGTAGTGACAGTGGAAGTAGCAGATATGTTACCTGAGAAAAGCTGACAGGAGGATATTATGGAGAGGACCCTCAGTGCTTGCATCAGCCATATGGAAAGAATCCTGCAGCAAATTATAAAATTGCTGCCCCATCTGGCAATGCCCCAGGTGTCTGTCAGGAGACAATGTTGACAGTTCTGAGGATGAGGACTACATTTCCACTATGTTCATCCTGGCTGATGATGCACCTCCAAAACTCTATACTTAACCCTCCTAATGGTGTTCTTCTCCTTCTTGTGTCCACCTCTATCCCTGTCTGTCATGTGTGTCATGTATGGCTTTTTCTGCTTCCTAACCTTCCCTAATAAACTAACAATTACCTAGCTATTCCATTGTTGTTAATCTCACTATAACTATAGCTTCTAGAGGTGTCATTGTACTTGACTATTGCCTTCTTATCTGTTTAGGCATCGTATTCTATTTCAAATTTTCAAAAAAATAATAATAATAATGTTATGTAGTGAGGTAGCATTTCAGGTTTAAATGTAATACCCCTGGTGTTATAATGTATATTATTTTATATAGCATAAAGCTCTTTATTGCCCTCTGCCTTTTGTTGCGATGTTTTCACTTGTTGTGTTACATCATGCTTACAGCAACTATACATAAATAAATAAATGTCATAAAGCATAGGAGTAGGAAGTACTCATTCCCGAAACACTGGAGTGTGTGAATCTTGGCTAGGTAAACAACTACCACCAAGAAAGAGATTTACGACATCACCATGCCAATGTGCTATGTTAATGAACTCCTAGGAAAATGCATTTCCATTTCTTATCATTACTTAGGGCATGTATTGTCTAGGCCTTGCCGTTACATGTGTTGAGTTCCGCAAGACTGACTTTCAAAAAAACAAAACAAACAGTGCAAACATTGCAACTTTTGATATTGATCGATATGGATTTGTAAAGTGCAGATCAACTTTAACTATTTGCTAAGTGTCTCTGATCAAATTGCCATTGTATTAGAACTGGTACTAAGACTAGGAGTAATATTTTTAAACTTACCAAAATCTTGTATTCCCTGCCCCACAACATTATTCACAAATGTTTGTTTAAACTTAAGAGTAATAGTTTGTTAATAAGGTGGACCATGTTTGGTTACTGGAAAATAAACTGAAAGTATAATCTTTTAAGAAACCCAGTCAGAATACCTGCCAGTTATACAAGGTATGCCCTCAAGGATCTGTATTTGGACATATACTTTTTTAACATAGTATTTTCAACATTGTTCAGGAATAAGAACTCCTGGTTTAATAAGTATGCAGATGATTGTAAGATCAGATTTGTGATACAGAATGAATCAGCTATCAATAATCTGAAGAGATACATAAAACAGAGAGGTGAGTGGGTCCAAAATATTACTGTCAAATTTAGCATAGTTGTTAAGACTGAGTGCTGTGCTAGGCAGTTAAAACTGCCAGTACTGGCCAGTAAACAACAATGGCACAATTCAAAACAGACTTCATTCTGCCTGCCCTCTGTCCCAGTAATCTGTCCTTGACTTTCCTTAACATAAAACAGGGGAAATTCAATAAAGCATACACAAAATCCTTTCCCATGTGCACATTGTGCCAAGATATGCACACAGGTGCAAACAATTTTAGATTCAATAAACTCCATATAGCGGCATGCAATCATCAGCATGCACGCACAACTAGGGAAAATTTGGGCCAATGCAAATTTTAGCTTAAGTAGCTGAATTTTATGCAAATTAGCCAGTTGCAGTGACCCAACAAGCTGTAATGCATCTGTGTAGACTCCGTGTTAGTAGTGTACACAGAAATTTTCCACGTACAGGAGTCTACACTGAAAGAAGGGAATGTAAAAGCCACAAATATGGACAAAATTCCCCTGAAAAGGTAAGATCAGATACATAAATGTTCAAATCATATACTGTGGATGTCTGAAAACAGCAGTGATTATGTGAAATTAATACTTCTTTTTTTAATTTCTGCATGTTAGCGCTATGTGCCACATTGTGTAAACATGCTTCATATAAAAATAAAATAGAAATTTGTAAAAGAATACTTTTACTGTACTCTAGACAAATGTACTATAAGACCTTGCATCAGGTCTGTACAATTGTGCTTTTATGCTGTTAACCAGCTTACATGGCTTTGAGCCATGTAGTTTGTAGCCTGTCAGCATGAATATTATGCCAATGAGGGGTAAATGCCCTGGATGTGTTGAATTTCTAAAGGGAATAACTGTGTACACATATCCACTTCATGTAGGCTCCTACACAGAGTTTATATTCTCACTGGATGTGGATGACATCTTGGGGGGGGGGTCATGTCACTTTTAGGATATTTTGTGCTTAGTGTACATGTTTGTGCAGTGCCTCACTTGCTGCAAATACTTTGGGTGTAGCTTAGCTTGTTTATGTGACCAGACCACCCATGTCCCAGTCATGAGGTAGCCAACTATAAATGGAAACCTGATATATTCAATTAGTAATATGCAGTTTTGTATAGCTATGATGCGCAACTCTGCACACAGTGCCAAGTTGCGCACTAAAGTAGGGCCTTTAAATCATGTCAGTTATATCCTAAGCAGGTGAACTGCATAATAATTAGCTAATCCCACATGGTGGACCTACTCCAGAACTATATAAAGTATGCATACACCCTACATTCTGATTTTCTGTCAATACTCTGAACCATTGGTGTAGAAACTTGGAAATTTTAACTGAGATAATGCTAGGCACTGCTGCAGCTATTCTACATCTGTATGTGCCAGATGCTGAAGTCAGTGCTGCTGGTGCTGCTGACCATAGGCCTAGGCCGAGAAGCAGTGCTGTGCAATAGCAATTGAAAGCATCCAGTTTCTATTTTTTGGATGTCTGGGTCAAGGCTGATACATGGGTGGTCCAGTTGTGCATACGAGGTAAGTATTGCCAAATGCAGTGGCTCACTGAGCAAACATGGTATACATAAAAAAAAAGAGGAACATCAAACTATACAGCTATGGGTTTTGGCTGGTATTTGTGCAGTATTCCTCATAAAATTTGTGGTTTTGTAAGAATCTCTAAGGATGGATGGCACTAAATGGTAACATATGTTGCAGTGTAATACTAAGAGGTTGGGAGGTATGGATGTGGGACGTCAATGCTTTCCTTTACACTGATTTATTATCCATGTTGTTCTATGAGGTTTCATGGCCAAAACTACTGGGGAACACCACAAAACCTCACTTAGGTGCGCCACACAACATTAATATGCATTGCACATCGCCGAGAGCACATTGTGGCCATGTACATGGATACACTCCATGTAGTGCCTGCACGGAGCCTACATGGAGTTTATTGAATCCTGCAGTATGTTTTATTTATGCACCCATGACACTGTCAAAATAAATGGTGGATTCACTATGAAGCTGATCCTCTATATATCAGATAATAAGCTAACTTCCCCCCTGGTTTAACTGCACATACAACATTGTATAACAGAAAAACATGGTGGTATGTTTGCTACCAAATGAGAACCAAAATTGGAATTCAAATAGATACACCTTACAGTGATCTGTTACATTGTGATGACAAAGAAACAGTGGCAAGCCACTTTACATTAGAATCATAAAGGACATATTATCATCCCAAGGGTAAAAATTCAAAGGGGTTAGTCAGGGTGATTCTTTGTCACCACTGCAGCTTTGCATAGCCTTTAACCAGTTATGATCCTTACATAATAGGCTAGTTTGCAGTGTAACTTCCAAACAACAACCTTAGTCATAGACA
Source organism: Protopterus annectens (assembly GCF_019279795.1). Lineage (NCBI taxonomy): Eukaryota > Metazoa > Chordata > Ceratodontiformes > Protopteridae > Protopterus > Protopterus annectens. The sequence continues at coordinate 1,047,375,705 of NC_056728.1, read as the reverse complement.
TCTCATCTACATTTTTGTGAATGATTTAAAATTGTATAGCTTGTCAGGCAGACATCTGAAAGCACAACTATAAATGGTTACATTTTTCACATATGATATAAGTGTCACATTTGGTCTTGTCTCCAAGATAGACCCTGCACTATAGTTTGAAGACAATATCAGAAAGAGCTAGCATGCATGGAAACAGGCAAGATACGCTATACTGTTTGTTGTTGGTCTTTACTGGTAGTGCACCACTCCCAACCACATAGAAGGCAAAGTGTAAGGTCTCAACAGACATGTCACATCATTCTGAAATAGTTGCTGACAATGGATTATAGATGAGGCATGCATGCTACTGTTACCAATATACTACATCCCATCTCCCGTAAAATGCAAAGTACTTACTTTTTTCTATTATTATTATTATTATTATTATTATTATTACAATTCAGTAAATGTCCACCCTAAAGTACTAAACAGTAAGTTCATCTCTGTATGTCTTTGTGGGGAACAGAGATGAGTTGTATAACACTTTTCCTTTCCAGTTGTCTTAAGATCATAGGATCATAGGAGATTACTAGGCTATTGGTCCAGAGATCATTTTAAGCCTAGCTGTTTCATCCCAATGTAATACTATGAAAATGTTAGTCAATACTAAAGATTGCATTTAGTGTTGATTGCCCATGTCTAAGAGGGTGGTGGGCGCTATCCCTGGTAAGAATTTATGGTGCCTCATCTACTCGTCCAGGTTCCTCCTGAACTATATCATATAGGTGCTCTGTTTCACATGAATTGGTAGCCTGTTCCAAAGATGCGGTAGTTTCTGGGAGGTAAATCTGTCCCTCCAGCAAGTCCTATTTAAGTTGCTGACCATATTTAGGTCCCTGGAATGGACAGCCCTAGTCCCATTTGATTTACTGATATGCAACAAGTTCATTAGGTTTGGGTCTTGGATTGCTCTGTAGGCCATGTGTAAGTCTCCCCTTCTCTGGGTTTACATCCTTGGTACTAGATTCTCTAGAACAAGTAGAGGGTGATGCACTCTGCACTTTCTGTCAGTAATAACAATAGTTTGGTATGTGGACCAGGAACAGTAACAACTGACAAAGTGAGGTGCTTCTAACTTTGCCCAATCTTGATTTTTTTTCAGCCTATCAACGTGGTTCTTCTAAATAATGTCAGAGGTCACCTTTAGTTTGAAGGACATGAACTCTGACCATTCCTTAATTGCTATAGAACCCATTTACAATTTAATCTGTAACTTTACATGAGTACTGGTGAGTGGTAAAACTAAGTATAGTCTGTTGTACTTTTGGTCTTGCTTGATTTGCCAGTCTGTGGAAATTTAGGCAACGCGTCTTTTCTTGAAAGAAAAAGAAGATCATTGAACAACCTGGCTCTGCTCATTGTAGCAATGTTTTGGTATTCAAACACGAATTTGGATATCTTTGGCTGCCATTATTTGTCATTCTTATTTATTGACATTTTATTATTGGGAATGTCCGACTGGGTAGGAGACCATTTAAAGGGAAGGCCTTAGGAGAACTTTAAGAATAATAATTTTACAGTCTTTAAAAATAATACAAAAAAAAAATACAGTTTAAATAATTATTCCAAATTAGGCATAATATGAAAACATTGTTTAAGAATAGATACATGTTATATGACAATGATTTAACAGAGAAACTTTCGCTACTTTATAGAGAAATTAAAGGTTAGTTAGTAAAATGCAAACATGAATTGCAATACAAAGTGTGAGAAAAACATGCTTATTGTATATTTGGAGAGCAATTCAGGGGAGACAAATTGATAGAATTAAGGAAGTTAAAATCACGAACCACAAACTGATGAAAAATATATCCAGAAGCACAAAAGCAATCAAGCAGACCACCATGGTGGATGGTAAAATATTTAATGGTAAGTGCTTTTGGCTGCGACTCCAGCCTTCATCAGACAAATGAATACACAAGCTAAGAACTTTATATACCATATTCATAATAGCCAATTACCCAATATACTTCATTCAATTGATACTAATTAAAAACATAATTGAATACATGATTAAATATACTAAACCTTCCACTGAACAACTATAAAAGTGAATCAACAATGAAAAATCTATATATAAAAATACAAAATTACACTCAATACAAATACATATACAAAAATGTAAATATATGTATATATAAATACAGAACCCAAATCAACAATCAACATTTGTGCATGAGAACTATCTATCATCTATTAAAAGCCTTAAGCTTTAAAATACTTTTAATGGAAATGGAATCATTAAGACCTGGAAATTGTGCGGCATTTAAAAACACCTGCCACTAATATTCTTTAGATTCTAATATAATTTTCCAAGTCCCTTTTCTAGGAGATGGAGGAACTTGTTCCAATACTATGAAATGAAAATTATGTGTATAATTTTGTGTTAAATGCCTATAAAAGGCATTGTTATGTGAATGCCTGTTGATATCATAAGCATGCTCATAAATACGCTGTTTTAATTTTCGTTCAGTTTTACCTATATAATAAGCTGAACAATGTGAACATAATGCAGCATAGACCACCCCAGAAGTATTACAATTGTATTTTCCTTTTAATTTTATCTGGGTGCCATTAATAAGTACTTATTCAGCTTCCAAGATGTAGGAGCAATAACTACACTTTGTGGTGCACACTGTGTTGGAACAAGTATTACACCAATCCTTTAAATTCCGATCCCTTTTATAGATAATAGAAGGCTGTGTGCCTAAAAGGCTAACCAGCTGTGTATCACCCTTAATAAAAATCCAATTTTTATTTACCAGACTTCTTATGTACTCAGAGTTCTGTGTAAAAGTGGTAATGAAAGCTACATTCCCTTTACTACAATGATTAGTTTTAGCAATGTTGGAATTTATGTCATTATTTACAACTGTTGATGTTTGTTGCGATAGATTTTGTTGGTCAGGTTGTTGTATGACACATGTGTCAGAATGTCCCAATAATGGTTTATAAAACCTGGTTTTCCTTTTATTCAAAACCTCATAAAATATGTTATCAACAAATTGCTTAGGATAATCCCTATTTAAAAACATATTCAAAATAAAATGACATTCCATGTTGGAGTGGACAACATTTCTTATTTAGATATCTTTTTATCAAAAGATTTAACATATAATAAATTGAAAGCTAATATCTACCAAAAGAAAACGTATTAAAATAAATTCTTACATTTTTTTAGTAATCATCCAGAGCATGTTAAAAAGGCAGTCATTAAAGGGCAGCTGGTTCGAGCAGCGCGTATGGTTTTGCAATTTGATGATTTTGTTGAAGAATGTTATTTTATTATTAATATATTCAATTATATTTTTAATTAGTATCAATTGAATGAAGTATATTGGGTAATTGGCTATTATGAATATGGTATATAAAGTTCTTAGCTTGTGTATTCATTTGTCTGATGAAGGCTGGAGTCGCAGCCGAAAGCGCTTTCCATTAAATATTTTACTATCCACCACGGTTGTCCGCTTGATTGCTTTTGTGCTTCAGAATTAAGGAAGTAACTGAAAAACAGAGAGTAAGGAGATGTAAGTTATGAATAGGTATTTCTTCACATTTAGGAATATAGTTTATCCTGGGTAAAGCAAGAACAGAGGTCTTTCAGAATGGTTTTGAATGGTTTTGAATGGTTTTGAAGGACGGGAGAGAGGGTATTGACCTGATGGATACAGATAAGAAGTTCCACTTCTGGACCTTAGTAACAGTATGAGTACAAATGATGCAGAGCAAATTTGATAGGTTTGTGGACAGACAGGAGTATTTGGTCATTGGATCACAATGACCTACTGGGAACATAGTTGTATAGAATGTTATTTAGTGCTAGACAGGCAGATGGATTCTGGATAATTTTATAGGTGGTATGAAGATGTGTATATGTTAGTTGATATGGTAGTTCTAACCATTTTGGGCTTTATAGTGCTATACAGTGGTGAGTTCTGAAGGGGGTATTTGCTGCAAATTTAACAACTTTGTTATAGCTTTGTTCAAGTTTTGATTTTTGTGATGCCTGAAGGTAAGAAAGGATGGGAGCGCAATCAAGTGTCTGGAGGTGGTAAGTAGTGGCAAGTGTAGGTTTAGTTGCATCAGTGAGAATATTTTTAGCTCTATAAAGCTTCCCTAGTTTTTGATGAGTTTTTTTATGCAATTTTGTATATGCAATTAAAATTTCAGATTATCATACATTATCATCCCTAAATATTTACTATGAGAAGTGATGTCAATGGTTGCATTATCAAGGAGGGATTTTTTTTTGGTTGAGCATGAGTTATGAGTTACAAAGCCATGTAGCAGTTGCTGTTAAAGCTTCCTGAGTAATTTTTTGAAGGTGCGCCATGTCAGATGTGCAAATGAGTGTGGAGTCATCTTTGTACCATATTAGAGAGGCCTGTTGTGTGGGTGTGTGGAGGGTGTTGGTAAAAATTTTAAAGAGATGGGAACCAAGGATAGTATCTTGTGATACACTGGTGGTGACTGGCAGGGATGGAGAGAGGGTGGAGTGCCATTTTACTAACTGATATATATTGGACAGGTAGCATTTGAACCAATGAAGGGTGGGTTGAGCAAGATCTAATTAGGACATTTGAAGTAGATGTTTGCTGTGACAAACTATGTTGACGGCTTTAGAAAAGTCAAGAAATAAGGAGGAAGTTTCCCATTACCTTTAGCTTTATTGGCAGTATATATATATATATATATATATATATATATATATATATATATATATATATATATGAGTAGAAGTGCAGTGTTAGTACTATGGGAAGGGCATAAGCCATGCTATGTGGGGGATAGAAGTTCTTCCTGTAGGAGATAGTTTAGCAATTGTTTATGAATACATTTTTCAAGAATTTGGAGAGGGGGAGTAAAATTGTTATAGTTCTAAAGTTAGCAATGCCTGCTGAATTAATATGAGCCTTTTTCCAGTGAGATAAAGAACACTGGATTCTTGGATTGACCTATTTATAAGGATTGAGACAAGGTTGGTAATGCTCTCAGCTGCTATTTTACAGCATTCACTAGGAAGGTCATCAGCTGAAGTCAAGCATGGTTTTGGTTTATTTAAGAGTAGTTTATATCAGATGTGGACACAGGTTTGAAGGTGAAAGTAGATGTGGTGATACGTGGCTGCTGCGCAGGGTTAGGATTTGTTGTTTGGGAATCCTTGATTAGATATGCTATGCTATCTATGAGATAAGAGTTGAATTGTATTGGTGTTTTGACTGATGGGTTATTGGGTGAGGCGTTATGGCTGAATGTATTGCTGGGATGCAAGAATGGCTGTCAAGATTATTTTATGGTTGTGTTTACTATTATTCTGAAAATTATTGTAGTATGTTTTTTGTCTTCATTAATTCACTTTTTTAGTATGATTGCAAAGCATTCTGACTATAAGATACTGAGGTGTTTTACATGTTTGCCATTCTCTCCATGCTTTCTCTCTATCCTGCATTAGTATTCTACTCTTTCTGGATAGCAAAAAAAATCATTATTTGTTTTTAATATTTTTCTTCAAGGACATGCAAGGCTATTCCTTATCCAGGAAAGTTGTACTAAATTAATTTACAGCATCATCTAAGGGGAAGATTTTTAAGAAGTTCCAATTGATGGATGATATGTTAGTAATGAACATTTCTGGGTTAACCTTGGAAGGCTGTGTGTTGTTTTATAAACATGCCATTTAATTGAATTTGTGATATGTCTGGTCATATAGATTGGGAGATGATCACTGTGACAGTCAAACATTGTACCTGAGGTGATGTATTTGTAGGGTCTGATACTAGGATCTAGTCTAATAGGGAATTTGATGTCTTGCTATAATGTGTGGAGCTATTCATTTGTTGTGTGAAACCATATAAATTCATGATAGCTGTAGGGGAGTTAGAGTTAGATTATATGTCCAACAATCTGACACTCACATGACCAAGGAGTATTATTTCTTGTGGAATTGTTATAGATACCAGGTGTAAGAGATCTTCCAGTATAGCTGTATTGTTGCCAGGAGGTATGTAAAAAACAGTAATGTGTGTTTGTTTATAATTGTTTAATTTCAGGAAAATGCTGAAAAGCTCTGCTGAATTGAACTTTTGGTATTAGTTTGTTTTAAGGGGAAATTTGGCAGTTGTAAATATTAAAGCAATACCATCACCTTTCCTTTTTAGATGGTCATTACAGATGATATAATAGCCAGAAGGTGTAATTTTGGAGTCTTTTATGCTGGGTTTAAGCCAAGTCCCAGTTACAGTGAGAATATCAGGTTTATGTTAAGAAATCCTGGAATGTAGTTCAGCAATTTTATTTCTTATGCTTCTAACATTTATGGCAGTGAAAGTTAGATTACTGGGGTTGGGATTGATTACTATAGGGTTAGAGTAGTGTGTGGAATAGGATTGTCTTGACATTCATTGTGATAGGTAGAGTCAGGATTATGGTGAATGTCTCCTCCTAGAAGGATTTTAGTTTATTGGGAATTGCTGATAATTGTTTGTTGAATATTGTACCACTTAGTTTTGTTTTGGTTTGACTTGGAAGGGAGTTAATTAGTCTACATTTGAAGTAAAGCTGAGGGGCATCATTAAATAGGTTTGGTGTAATGTTTGGAGAGTGTAGGAAGGAGGCATGAATAGTCAGTTAGGACATAGTTGGAAAATTGTAGACAGCTGTTATAGAGTCATGGCAGGAAAAGAGATGTCCCAATAGAAGGAGAAGAGCAGAGGATAAGCTGAGGAGTAGCCTGATTAAGTAAAGGGATCTGTATGTTATAGTTGGCAGGTAGTTGGGAAGAAGGGATAAGTTATAGGGCAGAAGTATATTTAGTGGTGCAGAGTATGAAAGCTGTTAGAGGTTAAGTAGAAAACCATATTTTCTATTAAGGAAGAGAGATAATTTGTCCTAGTATCTTTTCTGGAATGTAAGGAATAGCAGCATTTAAAAAAAACTAGAATATAAGAATACAGGCAAAAACAGGAAGAAGTGAGGGTTTATTTGGGAAAAGTAGAAGATACAATGTAAAATAGGTGCTGTTAGGGAGGGTTCTGACTATGAATGGATATAGTGCAAAAGCAGTATGGGAGGGAGAAAGGTAGCTGGGAATGATGCTAAAAGATTACACGGAAGTTGGAAATTAGGTAAAAAGGAAGAAAAGTGTTTGTATGATAGTAGTAAGGTTGTTAGAGAGGTGTAGAGAATTGGAGTCACAACTGAAATCATATGTAGGAAGTATAATAGACTAAGTGGGTGGGTCAGAATTGGGGTAGGGTAAGGGAGATTAACAAAGCCAAGTGTAGTGGGCTTCTACCCTCAGGTTATATTATAGCAGAGAGTAATCAGTTTATAGCCAATACAAAACAGTTAACAATGATGTAGAATGTAGAACAGGTTTTCTTTCTTTTCCTGAGCACAGAAACCTGTCAGCCATTAATAATAAATAACTGACACATACAGTGAACTCTATTAGGCAACAGTATGGACACTGGATAACTTAGTAAGTGGTCCTTAGAGTGCAAGGACAAATCTGTCAAGTAGGGATGTTAAAAATTAATTTCTAGCACAAGCAGGTAAGTAATTGACTTGATGAATTTAATTAAAAGCAATGTTATTCAAGTTAAATTTGTTTACATTGTGCATAGACAAAATTCTCAGTGAAAATGTTTTGGAGTTGGTCCTTGTGTCAGAGCTTCTGCAGTATTGAAGTCGGATGTAGTGACCTCCAGTTCTGAAAGTATAGAAAAAGTGAAAAATCTATAATGAACAGTCATATTATATTGTGGCAATAAAGTTAATACTTTTTAATAAAAACAGATAGAGGAAAGACCACAGTGAGTCAGAGCAAGAGAATATGGAGAAATTATAAGAACAGAAAGATGGTAAAAAAGTTTATGAATGTAAACTGAAAGTAGATTAGTAGGAGGTATACTGATAGAACCACAGTAATACAGTGTATATATACAGCTGTACAGAACAAATTATCATAACATAGCACTACAATGACAAGCACAATATAAAACCATCACTTAGTAAAAGTTCATAGTATTAACCAGTACACCAAAATACTGTTTATATATATATATATATATATATATATATATATATATATATATATATATATATATATATATATATATACACACACACACACACACTCACACACACACCAGAAATGGACATTACATGTTGGTTAAAAGGCACAGTCTCAACATACATAAAGCTTATACATTTTGAATGAAATTGATACAAATGCAACACATTACCAAGGTCTATCCTTTTTATACACATTCTTAGAACAAATAAAAAATGCAATAACATATGACCCTTACCTGCACTGTGAAATAAGTTGGTGATTGAGTGAAAGGGGAGAGAATAGTAAGGGGAAAATTTAGAATACATTCTACTACAGTGACTCTACCACTCTCAGGTCAAATTATAAAGAGAGTAATCAGTTTATAGTCAATACAAAGCAATAAATAGAGAGATACAGATGAGAGGAGGTTTTCTTCTATTTCCTGAATGCAGAAACCTGTCTTTGAGGAACAGTAAGTAACTAACATGTGTAGTGCAATCTACTGGTCAAGAGAAAGGACAGTGGCCGACTTAGTAAGTGGTCCTTAGAGTGCATGAACAACTCTGTTGGGGGACAGTCATTTTAAAAACTAATTTCCAGCACAGGCAAGTATGTACATGACTAAATGAAGTTAATATCTAGTAAGTTTCTTCAAGTTAAATTTGCTTGCATTGTACAAAGACAAAATTTTCAGTGAAAATGTTTGGGAGTACTTCTGTCAGAGCTTCTGCCTTATCAGGGTCAGACATAGTGACTGCTGTCTATTGTACAAAGACAAATGTCTCAATGAAAATGCTTGGAAGTTGGCCTTTGTGGTAGAACGTCTGCAGTATCAGGGACAGATGTAGTCACCACAGGCTCTGCACTGTGAATGAAATTGGTGACTGAGTGTTGTGACTTGAAGTGTTTGTTTAAGGCTTTGCACACACACTCCTAGCAAGTGCATTAGTTACTGGATTTCAAGGGGAGACATACATGATATGCCCAATGCCATTTTTAGAAGTAAATGCCTGGAAGTCAGTTGCCATAAGTAGCAGTCCATTATCACTTACCAGTTACTGTGGTACTCCAGTTCTGCCAAAGAGCTGTTTTATTATATCAGTCATATAACTGTAAACAGTAGTGGTTATGCTAAAGCTGTCTAAACATGTGGATCATGTGTCAGCTAGCAACAACAATGTTGTCCCCATAAATAGCCAAGCAAGGCCAAGATGGCTCTACTACCAAGACCATATGGGCCATTCACATGGGTGCATGGGTGTATCCTGTAGTTCACTTTGAGCCATGTATTCTTTTCTACCTGTTCTATCTCTTAATCAATTATTGGTCATTACACAAAATTTCTAATCAATATCTTCATTTTTTATGACTCCAAGATGACCTTGATGGAGATCTTATAAGAGTCCAAGTCATAATGCAGTGGGCATGCTAATCACCACATTACACAGCCAGCATACAATCTTTAGTTCATCCTGTTTCAGATAATAATCAGCTAATAGAAATTTGAGTTTGGCTGTTCAAACATTTTGTTTCACAATATATAGTTGTGACAGAATTTTGCCATGTCAGGTCTCTGTATTTTTAAGTGGGAGACTCAATATTTCATTAAAGAAGAACATAGTCATTGCTTACTCTTCTTCATGTTTATTAATTACAGTTTATAAAGTTATCTAAGATAGCCCATAAACATTTGCAAAGCATCCAGTAGCTTCATACTAAACTGTGTACTGGAATCAACTCAAAAACAATACCCATACTTGCATTCTGGCAGCTGCTATTGAAAGACTTCTCTTTTCCTGGATAAAATTGAGACTGGAGACTAACAGTCTGTAATATTCTTATATTCTCTACCTGTTAGACACTAGTTAAATTTCTTGACACCCTACAGAAGATTTAACACCTTTCTTGTCAAATTCAGACTAATTCTTTTTTCAGCCACAGACAAGAATCTTTAAACAAGCACTATAAATCTCTCACTGCCATCTTCTGTAACATGCAACATCAGTCCTCAAGTGCCATATGAGGATGACTCAAAGACCAGCTACATTGAAAGGAATGTATTATAGTGTGTCAAGACTGCAAATGCCATAAGAAATGTACATGGTCTACTAGCTTGTATCATCTGTTTTAGGGCATGCCACACATCTGGCAGAGTCTCAAAAAAACTTCATAATAGTTCACAAATAACAGAAAGACCTGAGCTGTGAAAAATGTTGTAATCCTGAAGCCTTTAGTAGAGCATGAATTTTGTATTAATACTCATGCAGTAATTGGGTATCCAAAATGTACCCCAAATATTTGACACTGGGCTTTAAGAACCCACACTTTCTGACATATCTCTTAGCTCATAGTCTCACAATCCTTTAGAACTCTTTTGAGGTTTTCATAATGCTTCTCTTCTATCACACCCATGTCAACAATATCATGGAGATAACGCTAGACTCCAGGCAGTCAATGAAGGACCTAATCCATTGCCCACTTCCAGATAGTTGAGGCAAAAGCTACCCCTAACAGCAGTCTGTTCTAACAGCAGAGTCCCTTGTTGTTAATTATGTTTAGATTAGAAACACCTTGAAATGTTCTTGTTTGCTCCTCTGAAGATATGCATAACCTGAATATGAATTTAAAAATCGTTGCTCACTTGACAGACTAGAAAAAAATACCCTCACTTTTTAGTAAAGGATACTCGAGTGACGTTAAAGTTCCCACAAGTCTACATTTGCCATTCTTGTATATTACATGGATAATTAGGTTTAGCCACAGACTCTGGTTTACTCTCAAAAGTATTCCATCTGCTTCCAGTGGGTCCAACTCTTTCGCAGTCAATGGACAGCCAGCATAAAACAGTGGACATTCCCTGTAAAACTGTGGAGATAACACTAGTGCTCTTATAAATGTAGAAGCAGCACCTCATATATTAAACGTACATTGAATTCATGCTGAAAAGTCCTTTATCTCTGTCCAGTCCAGTCTTACCTTTCTTTACCACTCATAACCCCAGAAGGATACACTACTTTTGTTGTATAAATTACAAGACTAACACCCCTCTTTTGTCATTATGTTCTGTCACAAACAGCAACCATAAGAAGTGTAACTGTTTCAAGAATGTATGTTCTTAGAAGGATAAAACATGGATTCAGCTTTTTTTTTAATGAAGAAGTCTTGCAGTCATTTTGAGGCATTACTGAAATAAAAGACCATTTGCTCAACTCCATTTTTGTTACATGGCCATTTAATTTTGGTGTGAATTAAATAACTTACTTGCTTGTCCATTTCATGCTAAGTAACTCTAGACAGGCTGGTACATCATCAGAAATTTCTACAACATTATACGTTATTTCCTTTTCATTGTGACATATTTTATCTTTTGTTTACTATTTAGACAAGACTCCTTGAGTACGGCTGATCTTACGTCAATGTCTGCATTCTTTACTTTTGAATTTACACTTAGAATGAAGCTGGGACCTGCATCCACAATGATAGCCTGGCTTCTGATTTGCACTTTTTACTTTTGCCATTTTGTTTACATTGCCAGTATAAATTCATCTTTTAACTCTAGCATATCTGTAGTTGCAAAGTTAAATGAAATTGTCATCTCTACAAATTTTTTCAACATTTAAGTTGCATCAGCTCATAGTCTCTTTCAGTTCCTTCTTGTATAATTTCGCACAACAAATTATCATGTAAGACATCATCTGAACAAGGGAATCTGCAAGAATTAGCACTATTTGATGTTAGATACATAAAAGCAGAAAAGGAAGGGGGTATAGTTATTATGGATGTCTATGTCAGGAGCATGTCAGTACTTTGGGTTGTGAGAATGAATACAGGCAAGTTACAAGCAGAGATGCATTTGCTGTGTATAAAGGCATTGACACATTTCTTACTGACTGTCGATGTGTTTTGATATCAGAATTGGGGTAATTTTGGCATTCCTAAAATGCACAAGGATTATCATAACTTTTATTTCATCCTATGATAAGCACAGCTGGTTTAAAATCTGAACCTCTATTTTGTACATAGACAGGATATTGAATCTGAAGTTGATATATGTTGATTCTTATAAAATAAATTGTGACTTTTTTAAATTAAATTGCATAGGTTAAAGAAAAGGAGTTTCCAGACCATTTCATTATAATCACAGCAGTTATCATTTCTCTTTATGCATGCATTCCCAAAGGAACTAGTAGACAGAATAAAAGATTTTTGTTATGTAAACCTGTGTTGAGAAACTGTGCCTTCAGTGTACTAAGGCTGGGATTCAAAAAGACTTTCCATAAAACCATGAAAGAGAAGCCTTAATAATGCTATTTCCCCCTCATGGCAATCCTTTTTGATTCTTAAGCTGCTCTACCAGTAAATTTTCAACCAAAATGGGCCCCAGAGAAGAGGGCATTCCCATGGGTAGAGCCACATGATAATGTATGCAGTCTGGAGGACTGGCTAATGTTAATTAACCATGTGGTCTCTTTCAGAAATGCCAGCAGCTGACAATTTATGCTTCTGAGCAATCCAGAGACTCCCTCAGTCATGTAAATTACCACTGTTGGAGGAAAAAGTGATCACCATCAAAAAGTGCTGGTCACCCAAGCAAGTAAATTCAGCAAAGATGTAGGGATAGGGAGTACTAATGTGCTCAGATAAGGATGTGAATGCGTGACTCCCGAGGCATGATTGAAGTTGCATGTATGTGTATGTTTACTTGTATGTGTATGTGCATGTGAGTGTGTGGCTTCCTGTGTGGTTGCACAGAGAAGAGTCTGGATATCAGTGTTCAAATGTATCACAGCATGTGTATGGATAACTGGATGTGTCTCCATGACGGTGATCAACTGGGTGGACTAGTCTGTTCACAGCTGGATGTGTGTGTGTGTGTGTGTGTGTGTGTGTGTGTGTGTGTGTGTGTGTGTGTGTGTGTGTGTGTGTGTGTGTGTGTGTGTGTTTGTGTGTGTGTGCCCATGTGTATGAGTATCTAAATATGTGCATGTGTCTTTGTGCATGGCTGTTTGAACATGTGTGTGTGCTTGTGCAGTTATGTGTGTTTGTGTGTGCATGCCTGTGTGTATGTGTTTATTTGTATGTATGCCAACATGATGCCACTACCACTATCAGTTCTTACAAAGTTAGTGTTAATTAGAGTGCAATTCAGTGACATGTTAATGAGGTCTTTCTTACTGCAGTCATAGCCATCTCTGAATTGTATTTTCTAACTAAAAAAGCCAAAATAATAAGCAAACAGCAGCAAACAGCTAGTGTTTTTCTTCCACAGGAGATAGCTGCAGCAATTAGACTTGCTGTCTGTGCATATCAGGCAATGTCCAGTTAAGCAGTCCATCTTACTTCTCACAAATGCACACTTGTCCTGCAAAGCTAGATAGTGACTATTTAAATTAGGCAAATAATTTGAGGGCAGTTAATTTCATTCAGTCAGCTCTGACCCCCACCAAGCAGTTGTTCCCACAATGTCTGATGGTTATGTAATATTATTTCACATCCACAGTCCACACAAGCAAGTTGCACACATTAAAGCATTCCGATCCAAGCTACTCATCACAAGTCACAAATCCAGAAAAATAGTGCCAAGAATATCTGGTTTATCACTGCCAGCATCATTGTAAACACAGAAACAATGCTTATCTCACCATGCCATTCCTCATAGCTCATCAGTCCACACAAATTTCAAAGCCAGAAATATTTCCAAAAATATCTTGTTCAACACCACCAGCATTATTGTAGAAATAGTAATAATCCTGATTTCATTGACACCATGCCATTACTCTTATCTCTGACCAGAATTCTGCAGGAATTCCCTGATTTTGTATCACTGTTTCAACCTCTGTCCCTCATACCCCCCCCCCTGAAAATTGCACATCCATTCATGGTTTCAGTTATCTCATGTAGCAGTCTCCAATGTCAGCTGTGATGTTGCCTCCCTAACTCCCCCTTAGTGTATTATGGTATACTAGAATGATTTGCACTGTTGCCACTATTTTTTTTAGAATTTTGTAAAAGGTACATTAGTCTGTAAGGCAAACAAACAACTCTACAGAATAAAAAAACTGTGAATTCCTACTAAATTTAGTACCTAAGAAAACAAATCTTTCTGGAAATAAGTAAACTTGTTTGTGGGAAGAACAAAAAAAAATTCTGTTTCTAGTCATAATAAGTACAAACAGTTAATAAACCCATAAAGGAATCTGATAATGTACTAGCTAAACAATTTTTGCACATACCATATGACAGAGCACCCTTTAGACATTAACACCGAAATTATATTAGGCATCTAAATGGAGAGACGATAAATCAGCAAGCAAAGAAGAGTAGTATTGCTGGAATGTACCCTCATCAGATGATGCTGTTTTTCAAAATCTCACCAAGATGACACTGATATATAACCTGTACTTTATATAGCATATATTATGGACAAAAATAGGTTAAAAAATAAAAAAGATAGCTGGGTACACAAGTAAAAAAGTATCCAGTCTTGGTAGGCACACTGGTACCAGGAATGGACAAAATGACAGTGTAACATCCTCAAGACATGAAAACATTCCCATAATGGAGCCAGGCTCAGGGGGAGGATGGCTCCCCTGCTGTAGAAAGGAGTAGTAGTCCACAAAAATTACAAAAACTGATAGTCCTAAAAAGAACCATAAAGATGACAGCGTGGATGATTGAGAATAAGAATTTCTGAATTGTTACTATGTTATTATGCAAGAAGCTCAAAATTTCCAGACAGAAGATATACAAAAGCGCAGAGAGAAATTAAAGGAAAGAAAAATATGTGCACCATCAAAAGCTTCAAATACAAATTTTTTTCATTAATACAACAGATTTATGAAAAACATTATATACACCAAGAAATCTTGGGCAGTTTGGAAAAAGAAGCAATTTAGGAAGTGCAAAGAATAAAGAGCAAAACTCTACAGATTTTTGAAAGGTATAAAAATGAAATAGAGACATGGAAAAAAAATAAAAATCTGATATGGTGCAATATGTATGTAAAAGGGAAAGCCAAATTATTTAATATAAAAAAAACAGCCCCAAAGATTTTTGAAGAAAAATACAGGCAAAAGAATCTAGATATGGAAAATTTCACAATACAAAAAATAAGCTCACAAAGAGAGAATGTACAACAGAAGATTAGTGAAGTAGAAGTTAAACAAATAGAAGCTGAAGTTATGGAATACCTGTTAAGTGAAGGATTTAGTGTAGAAAGTCTAACACAGGTTACATCACAGCATGACGGAACAATGAGTCCCCCAAGTAAGGAGACACATGAGGAGCAGGAGACATCTGAAGAAGAAATATGGACATGGGAAAGAAAAAAGAGTTAATATGGTGCAATATTTATGCAAAGAAGGAAGCAAAACTAATCAATATGAATAGAGCAGCCACAAAGATATTTGAAGAGAAATACAGGCTAAGGCATGTGGACATGCAAAATTTTACAAAACAAAAAATGAGAAAACTAAGAGGAAACATAGAAAAGAGGATTATAAATGGAGAAGTTAAAGAAATAGAAACTGAGGTTATGGATTACCTCCAAAGTGAAGGATTTAGTGTAGAAACTCTAACTCTGATACCACAGCAGGCTAGAGCAATGGATCCCCAAATTAAGGAGAAACCTTTGGAGCGGGAGACATCTAATCAGTTACCATATAAATATACTTTGGAGCCTTCCAAAGGAAAGCAGTACAAAAGTTCAACTGGAGTTGCACAACAAGGGAAGGAACAGGAAACTGTGGCAACTCTGATGCAGTCAATGTTGTGGAGTGATAGTCCAGTGAGTTCCCCTACGAAAGAGCAACGGATGACACAGCATGAAACCGAAGAGTATGTGGCACAGGAAGATGTTATGGAACTTTCTGTAAAATGCCCACATGAAATGGAGAACAAAGAATGTGCCCTCAGTTTAGAAGAAAATGATCTAAGAGAAGAATTGCTTGATTTAATAGAGATGGACAGACATATTAAGATCAATGAGAGAAATAGACTACAGAAAGTCAATAAAACACAAAAATGTAGAAGTTTGATAAAACAAATCAACACAGCAGTTAGGACTGTTCATAGAAATTCATATGACATAACAGAAATAAATAGAATATGTTACTGTGCAGCTAAATTAATAAGAGATAAAATCTTACCACAAAAACACAGGGCAGTAACAGAAAGGAAAGAGATAAATCAAATGCAATCACAAAAGTATTGAATAGAGAAAACTATAAAGCTATTAACACAAGAAGTGTCACTGTTAGAAGAGTATAGAAGAGGAAACAGATCAACAAAAATACTCCGAAAGATAGACATAATAAAAGTAATGTGCAGTATCAGAACATTTCAGAATCTATTGTGCACTATCACAAATAATAAATTAAAAATATCAGGACAGGTAGAAAAACTCGGACTTTGCTGAGCAGATTTTCGGCTCCGATTTTGCCTACATTATGCCATCAGATCCTCCGACTACGCAAATAACCAAAAAACGCAAAGAAAAGGACCGACACTCGCGGTCTGCGGTTTTGGCCGAAACCGCGGTTAAGCAAACCACGAGTGTCTCGGTTTCGGCCGAAACCGAGCAAGAGGTTCTTCCTTCAGCCGATAACTTGCCTTCTACCGAGGCCTCTTCTAACCTGGTAGAAACGGCTTCTGAAATACAACCTTCTGTTGCAATTTCACAGGATTTATCAGACACCATTCCCCTAGATATTTCTACCCCTGCACGTGGAGCTGCTAGGCCTCCCCCAGCTATGTCTATTAAGGCCTTTGCCAGGGCTAAAGCAGCCAAAGCATCAAAACCTGTGCCTGCCAAGCCCCCCTCCCACAGGCCCAGCACCAGCTCCCATATGCTTTCTTTGGCAGAGGATCTCATCTCTTTAATTCGTGGAGCCCAGCCTCATCCAGACAGGGCCTCTCTCCCTCCTCCAGAAAAGAGGCCTAGAGCAGAGCCCCCTGAGCCAGTAGCCACAGATGATTCCTCTGATGACTCAGAACATACAGACCCTCCTGAGGCTTCTTATTCTCCTTACGAAGACTCTGATGCTGAGGAGTCCATCCCTTCAGCCTCTCCTCCTGAGGAACTTTCCTTTGGGGAAACCTTGCATGCTATGAGGGAACAATTTCAGTGGCAGGGCCAAGATTTCTCAGACTCTAGAAAACGGCTTAGGACCTTTCTACATTTGCCACAGCATAGGCCTTTAGCTATACCTCCAGTTCTACCTGTTGTTGATGATGCATTTAATGATGCTTGCACTGCTCCTGATACTTTACCTCCAGCTCCTGCTAAGCCCGATAGGTACTACAGGGTCCCGGACACTCATCACCACTTATATAAGGCTCCTTTTGCAGATCCACAGATAAATATAAAGGAAAAGTACAAAATAAGCAATTTATTGATGACCCAAAAAGTTTGATAGAAATTTGGGAAACAAGGCAAAAGGAACTGAAACACCATAAAAAAAGAATAGATACATTTTGGAAAAATATCTATGAAGATCATGTGGAACATAGCAAAGATGCTAAATGGATAGAAGAAGTAAAAGAAAGAATAAGAAGTTCAAATGTACAGGATATGAAATGGGATGAAGTAACAGCCAGCGAGATTGAAACAAAGTTAAAAAAGCTCCTAATTGGAAAACCCAGGCCCAGATGCAGTACCTGACTTCAGACTAAAAGTGTTAACATCTTTACATGAAGATTTAGCCACCCTGAATCTGGTTAACAACAGGAAAAACAATATTCCTACTTGAGTGAACCTGCAAGCTATCCTAAAAACTATAGACCAATAACTTGCCTTCTAATGATGTATAAACTATACACTGGAATTGATGCCGACAGAGTTTATAGTTACTTAGAAGAAAACTCAATCATAGCAACAGAACAAAAGGGGAACAAAAGAAAGTCATATGGAACAAAGGTTCATTTGTTGTTAAATAGTCATAAATTCAGAACTGTAAAAAGAGAAAGAATCTAAGTATGGCATAGCTAGACTATAAAAAAAAATTGACAGCATCCCACATTCATGGATAAAAGAGTGCTTAAAAATGTATAAGATACACCCTACACTGATGGATTACATTACAGTGACCATGAAGCAGTGGCAGACCATTTTGCAGTTAAGCCATGACAAAGGACAAAGTATTATTGTAGGGATAAAAATTCAAAGGGGGATATCGTAGGCTGACTCTCTGTTACCAATGATCTTTTGTCTTGCCCTTAACCCATTAAGCTGTCTACTTAACAGATTTGGTCATGGTTATAATTTGGGTCCCAGGAAACAACAAAGTGTAAAGACTTACTGTCTTCATTTTTTTGTGGATGATTTAAAACTGTATAGCTCATCAGATGAGGAACTGAAAGCACAACTGCAAGTAGTCAAAATGTTTTCAGATGATATAAGTATGGCATTTGGTCTTGGTAAATGGGCAAAAGCAACCTTCAAAGCAAGAAAGCTGCAGCACCAAGAAAACATCAGTCTGAGACAGGAATGTGATATAAAAGAACGTGACCAAGAGGCAGTGTATAACTATTTGGGAATTAATGAAGGATCAAGATAAAATATGAACAAATGCAAATAAAACTTAGTAAGGAATATTTTAGAAGGCTAAAATTAATCCTGAAAATAGCCTTGCCATTTAAGAGCAAAGTCTAAGCTATAAACCAATTTGCTCTTTTTGTCCTACCTTATAGTTTTTGGAGTAATGGACTAGCCCCAAAAGGTGTTGGATTGGTTGGACAGGAAAACAAAAAGGATGATTTATCATTATCAAATGATTTAGAAAAAAATCAGTGCATTCCAAGATTATATATTCCTCATTCTGAAAGAGACATGAACCTCTGTGAAATTAATTACATGTATAGCTCTGCAATCATTGGACTGCACACATACCTGCTGACCTCATAAGACCCCAACCTAGTGAAAGTTTCAAAACATGAGGGGAATAAGTCTAAGATGACTTCCCTGCTTAGTTTGGCATAAGCATATCAGTGACAAGCGGGAATGGAAATCAAACCAGAAGTAGGTAGAAATCAGGCAGCAAATGAATGTGCCAAAACACAAAAGAAAGAATATAAGGTGAAAAATCAGATGAGAAGGCAAAAAATGTGGAAAATGCATAAATATAGTTGCAAGTATAGAAAACTCTTGGAACAACCTCATGTTGATCAGAATCGAACACAGGAATAGTTAAGGAGAGGTGAATTTAAACCAAAAGACAAAAGGTTAATATTGGCAACCAAGACAGTGCACTATATGGGGTCTATTTTATTAACTCTAACATTCAAAAGTTAGAATGCATAAAGATCAACACATATGCATCAAATGCTTAAATGTTTAAATGTTAATAAAGAAAAAATATACACAGGAAAAAAAAAGATGTAGGCAGGGGGGCTGCAACCCCCACACCCCCTGCTACTTAAATATACCAACTCTGAGATCGCACTACATTGAAGTAAATGGAAATCTCCACCTACAGAGATTTCCATTTATAGTTTTCGACGGCTTGCACATTTGATGCATATGGTTCGATCCATATGTATTCGCGGTTTTATGCTTTCGCGTAAATAACGTAGACCCCACTATATGCACATTGGTTTACAAAGTCTATTGAACATGTGGGAGAAACAGACAAATGTAGGTTTTGTAAAACAGAATTGGAAACAGTTACACATCTTGCTGCTGGTTATGATATATTAATATCAGAAGGTATACTGAAAGGTATAATAATATGGCAAGACTTTTGCTTTGTGGATTGTGCAAACATTATAATATTAAAGTAGCTGATAAACATTGGAAATATGAGCCAGAAAGCATTAGCAAAAATGATGAAATTTCTGCCATATGAGATTACACATTACCAACAGTTCAAAAAATAGATGTGAGAAAACTAGATATGGTGGTCCATGAGAAGAAGACAAAAGTAGCATTGATTATTGAAATTGCTACAGCCATTGACTACAGTGTCTTATGTACATAAAGACATGAAGTCATAAAATACCAGGATTTGCAGGTAGAAATGAAGACAATGTGGAAGGAAGATACCCAGTCAGTTCCAATAGTAGTAATAGCAACGGGTCTTATAAAAAAAATTTACAACCGTACTTAGATATGGTACCGATGCATGTAACTCCATATGAAATGCAGAAGGAGTCAGTTCTGGGCACACTGCAGATGTTGCGAAGAGCACTTCTAGCTAACATCAAAGACTGGGACAATACTAATTTCACGAACTTTAATCATACTTTGTCTTAGGAGTGGGGCCCATTCCTTTCATTGTATTCGAAACATAAATGAATTGGAGAAATTAAGAAGAGAATGACCATATTACAGGAGTCTGACCCCAGTGAACTGAAAAAAATAAGATGTATAGCTTGTTAAGGAGATTTCTCCCATCTAGAAATTAAACCAGCAAATTCCTGAATAAAAATTAAAACACCAAAAACTTACAGCTTATGTCATCATTGCTTCACTTATACACATCTTTAGTCTTTTCATCCTATCTGAATATATGCCTCACAACAGAAACAAGTCGTGGTGGCCCTGTACCAAAAATAATATCATCCAGTCTCCTGGTAAACTATAATCGAATATGTACACTACCTGTAACTGCAGAAATGCTTGAAAAGTAACTGCACAACAGATGTAAAAATAGCATATGGTACATTTTCTTGAGTTTCACTGTACCAAGAGACCATTTCACTAAATGATTTAGCCATCTGTAGGGATAGACCTCCACAGTGCCCATGCAAGAGACTTTGCTTCCACACTTTCTTTAGTATAGTAGTCTACAAGGACACAAATCCTCAGGGGAAAATTTGCAATATTCAATAAAATGGTCCATTGATGTAGTGGTATGAAGTGGATGTTACAGTCACTTAAGAATACCTAAAAAAACATAGTATACTTGCTTGTGTATTTCTGGACTTCAGATATTGAACAAGTACAAGAGGAGGTCTTTGGCCTCTCGTAGACATACTTTTTCACCACCATGGACTGAGGTCTTATTGCAGGATGTTTCTTCATAGGTCTCATTCAGGCCTTCAGTACAGAAAGCCGTAATGACTTTTTAACATATTTCTTGTTAAATACAAAAAATTCAAAAAGGCATTTTCATGCCTACATTTAAATATTGTGAGTTCTCTACACCCTTGACCTCACAGCTTATGTGACATGACTTGAATATCAAGCCAGATCTAACACTTTTACCCTTGAGCACTTGCTATACCTAGGATGCATTTTCTTTCAGCAGTGGTGCTTATGTATGTATGTGTGTGTATATATATATATATATATATATATATATATATATATATATATATATATATACATATATAAAATATATGTGTGTGTGTGCGTGTATTTATTTATTAAAGCAAATAAACATTGCCCTGGAAAATAACTAAATAAATAGGGAACATGTCCCCCAACAAGCCTGACACCTAGTGTGATTTGTTTTTATGACAAATTATGACTATGTGTCATATTAATATTTCTGTTAATAACTTAGACCCAGATAATACATATATAAAATGTCACTGTATCAAATGAAAGCTTATATAATATCAAAGAAGTTGTCACTGCTATTTGCCTTCTACCAGTTTGCAGATATTTATACTTATTTAGTAATAAAATATGCATATATGCAGAAATATAACATTTCTGTAAAAATCACAGGCTAGACACATTGTGGAAGAGCATTTTATATGACTGTCCACCACAAATGTCAAGAATGACTTCTCTGACAAATGGGTTACTCTGTATCAAAGAAAATCTGGGTTCTTTTCTGGAACTATCATGAATATATGACATATGTTAATAAGCACCTTCTGGGTCAAGTTATTAATATTAATATAAAGTACTGCATGGTTGCAAATTAAAGTGCACACAGTGGTTGAAAACTTTGCATTAATAGCTGGTTTCTAACTAGTACTGCTTTTTAGGCATTTACATTTATTTGTCCATTAAATATACATGCAATTCATAATTATGCAGATTATCTCAAAAACGTAGAAACATTTAAAAAGCTGTTTTGCAGTAAACTGAAGATCATGTCTGGATGAACAAAAGTTACACTGATAGCTGGGGTCTATCTAGTAGGTTTAGAGAATATTAATAGTTTGTGTAATTGTAATAAAATGTGTGCACTATATATTTGTTCAGGATAAAATCACCAGGAATGTGTGCTAAAGAAATTTTGTATTTAAAGTTTGTTTCTAACTTGTATATTTTTGTGATATATAAATATGTTTAAAATTAAGTTGCAAAACTACATTCTGGGGAATTTTAGCTCAGGTGAAAGCTATCAAGGCAGGAAATCCACAGGTGTCAGGAGATATGACATTCTGCTCAGGCTATGTGTTAATGTTTCAAACTCAGTGGCAGTGGAGTTGTACAGCCCTTATTTTAATTTGACTACAAAATTCCCTTCAAATCTTTTGTCATCGATTATTAGTAAACACAAAAATATTTTTGAAGTCACTCCCTTTAAACTACATAAATTCCTTAACACTTGCATTGTGTACCACAGATCCAGAATACAAACAAGTCAACAGGTAAGTAAAGGTACAATGTATTCCCCTCAGACAAAATCTATGTAAGAATTGATTCCCCTTAACTTTGTAATTAGCCACTATACTTGGATATTATGTGTCCTCAGCCATCACAGTTTTGTACTGATTTTAGATCTATACTTTGTGTAAATTCTACTAGCTGTTATCTGCGGCATCAGCTGACTTCAGAAAACATTACCTCTCACCACGGAGTGCCAGCCTGCCTTAGCTTCAGTCTCAACTACCCTGTTAGCACTTAGTTTTCTAAGGCAGTGCATCAACTGCCTCATATTACCAACACTACACTTACAACATGCACTAATTCTACCTGGTAGATATGCACTTATATGCCTAATTTGAAGGCTTTTTTCTAAATCTCATCCAGTCAATAATTTGCTCCATAGTAGTAATAGATTATTATAGCATCATAACACCATTCCAGAGTATGATAATTGGTAACATTCTTGCTGATGTCCTTTATGGCTTTAAGATATCCTCCTAGCTTACTTAAACAACATAGCCAAAATATTAACACCATATCCAGAACCATATCTACTTTGACTCAGAGTCATATCTATTGAAAACCTTTACACTTCAGCTCACTTAAGCCTGCTGCAAATATTAGAAATCCTTATTCATTGGTGATTACATTTTAAGGCACACAGATGCAGCCCTACCAGGTAGAAAAGGTTAGGGTGACACTTAGGTGTCTCTCTGGTAATAGGAGCAGGGATGTCATTAGGAGACTTATGTCCCTGAATCACTCCATATATTATTATGCCCATATAGTTGCCCATGTGATGTGAACCTTCTTAGATATCTCTCCATTCAGGAGATGCTTAGAGACATTGTCGACCTCTCCTGCATTTCTTTGAAGAAGTAATAAAAAAAAGAAAACAGATCCAGGAACCACTCTTGTGACAATCAGTATGATGCAATATACTTCATCTTAAATGTTCAGTGTCACATTCCCTGCATAACTTATCTGAGGTTACGTTAAAATATGCATGTATCAAATGTGAAGGTCTTTTTTCCAGGGTCTTTCATGAAGATGGGAAACACTTAATTAAAGATTAGGATTTAAACATGTAAACACAATAAACAAGTAAATCAATGTCCTGATTAGCTTTGCCTTTTTTCTTTTCTCCTTTATAGCTCTTTATTTTATTTCCAATCTGTCTTTTTGTTTCCTTATTTTATTTACTCACAGTTTGCATTATTACCCTCTCTGCCCTCCGAGGTCATATCACGTTCTTATAATATGCACCATTTACTGTCCACTAATAGTTGTGCGTGTTGTTCCATCTTTATTTTTAGTTTTGTGTATATTGCGTAGCATGACTGCAGTCACGTGCTACTTACATTTGTTGTGGTCTTTTCCATCCTTTTCAGTTAATGCTGTACTGATTTCTATTCTATTCTTCTTCTCCCATTTCATCCTTTTCATTTCATGCTGTACTGCTTCCTACTATATTCTGTTTTTCTTTTTGTTAATACTTGTCTCACATCTAAACCTGCCCTTTTAAAATGTGTGCTGATTTGCCTTGTGAAAGTATTGATATTTTTTCTGTACTTGTTTTGTAATAGGGCCATGATTATATAGGCAGGCCTAATACTTCAGTCTACTTGTCTACTCAGATAAACAAACAGATTACTAAATAAATGAAGTAACTAATGAATAAATGAATGAAACTTCAGAAGTAGACAGTTTCGCATATATAAATTCCCCTCAAAACTCGGACTCACTCATGAGTGTATAAGATGACAGGTACTATTGTTAGTTGTACCTTTTGCCTGAGTGCATGTTTCATTTAAAACATTGTATGTGCATCAGTGATGTTCTCCTAAGAACACACACACACACACACACACACACACACACACACACACACACACACACACACACACACACGCACACACACGCACACACACGCACACACACACACACACACACACAGGACTACAGTCTGTTTGATCACAGTACCTTAAAACAGATTATCTAGTCAATATCTTTGTTAGTGTAATAAGATAAGCACTATTTAATCAACATGGGGCTGGGACAGGAATACTGCAGAATGGAAAACAAACAGCATATGGCAGCTGAACTGTTCTGCACAGAGTATTAGAGGTACAGCATGAATAAACAAGTAAATGTCAAATCTGCACCTCTCAACTGTACAGATTTTCACAGAATGTCCAGATTTTTGCTTCAGATTTTGGTCTGTTCCTCATAAAATTGTGATTTTCTGGCAAATCAGTGAGGGTTGAAGTCAGAAAATAATGACAGACATTTGAATTTCAGACTTCAGACCCTTCAGAAAAGTCATACTAATGCAAACCCTGCTATTCTATCAACTTTCTAAGTTTGTAAGGGCAATATTCAAAAAGTGACCTTATTTTTTCTACCTTTGTCCCCCCATTATTTATGACTTTGTCCAGATTTCTTGCTCTAAGAGGTTAAGAGGTATGGCACAGTGTACTAAGAGATGCAACATTAGCTAGTAGGTAGAATACATCAAATCTGCACATTATGAGTTACAGCATGAGTAAGTGAGAAGCAGAACGCAGGTCTGCTCAGTGTACTGAGGTACATAAGCAGATGTCAAAGAAAGAATGTAACAATGTCAGAGCAAATAGCAAAGAAATAAAAAGTGCAGGTCAAATGCTCAGCAGATCATTGGAGGTTACTAGGCTAATGACCCTAGGGCCCTTTCAAGCTAGTCAAGTTTTACCCTTATTTCCATGATCAGCACCTATCACCCCTGTCTAAGAGGGACATAGGTGGAACCCCTGGGGTGAATTTATGGTTACCGATCCAATTGTCCAGATTACAATTGAAGAGGGCCAATGAGGTACTCTGCTTAACATGAAGCAGGAGTCTGCTCTAAAGGTGTGGTAACTTCTGGGAGACAAATCTGTCCCACTAGCAGGTTCTGTTAATGCCACATACCAGGTTAAGGCCATTACAGTAAGTAACCTGTGTACCATTTGGCTTATGGATATGCAGCATTTTCAATAAAACAGGTTCAAAGACTGCCTTATATGTAAGGCAGAGATCACCTCTGAGTAGTCTGTATGAAACAGAATAAAGTGACAGTGATTTTAGATGATCTTCATAGAACAGATGCTGAATACCTTGAATTTTTCTTGTGAGGAACCTGTGTGGTCTCTCCAATTGTTGCAGGTGCTTGGAAAGGTACATACCAAAAGGGGAGTTGTACTCAATTATTGGCCTGATGAGAGAAGAGTAAGGGAGGTTATAACTTTTTTTTTTTTCTGGAGGCAATGCCCTTACTTATGAGATGAGCAATATAGAATGTCCTTCTTAGAAATGTGGAGACATAGTGATCAAAGGTAAGGTTGTTGTCAACCTGTCTGCCCATGTCGCTCACCACTGAGTGTGTATTTAGGGTGTTGTTATTGATGTGGTAGTTAGCAGGAACATCACTCTTACCAAAAGGGATGATAACACATTTTTTGCATTGAGTTTAAGGGCACGATTTTGGCACCAGTCATTTGTTTGTTTAAGTCCCTCTTAAGGATGTTGACATTGTTTAGAGATTCTGTGACCACTCCCAGTTTGCAGTCATCAGACAACTTTATCATTTACAGACCTTTAGTTTTAGCTTGCACTTCTGAGAAATTGATTCCAAACAGTAGAGGTCCTAGGACTGATCCCTGCAGAACACCACTGGTTACAGCTCTGATGTTGGAGGTGGTGTCGCTCTCCTACTTCGGACACAATAGAAGAGTCTTTGTGGGTTCTGTTCAAGCAGCTTTATTATATACAAACACATCTCAATAGAAGCTTACTGACTTTAAACTGACTTTAACTTAACTCACTCACTCCAATGGAGCTCAAGAAGTTTGCACTGTCTAAGCCTTTTCACAGAATCAAATGATGTCCTCCCATTTCAAAAAATGTTCATATCTCTGGAACTATAGGGAATAGGAAAGAAGTACAAATGGCAAACTCTGCAGCACAAACTACTTTGATGGGGGTAGTAGTATTCTTTAGATTCTAGGACTTAAACTGAATTTTATAAGTCACAGTAACTATTCCATTTGTAATATTTTGGAAGCAGCTTACAATATCTCAGCAAGCACTCAAGTTACACACATACTGTCAGCAGCATTTTATTCATCTAGCTGAGAGCTTTCACACGAGGCTAAGGTGTTCTGTTTTTGTTATTTAGTTGTTGAGATGTTTAGAAAAATGTGAAAATTATATCTATATAAATATCATAAAAACAACAGTTGATATCTATTTACCTGCACTAGACAGAGGTCAAATATTAATGCAGCTGAGTTTGCTATTATGTAAACTTTAAGATGAAATCTTTTAAAACCTTGTACATGGCATGGTTTTGGAATTATTGATGTCAATATGAACAAACAATATTTGACTTCTAGAGGCATCAGTAGGAGTTAACTGCAGATGCACCTGGAGGTGTCACTCGGATGTAATGAGTTAAGTAACTTATATACAGATTAACTATTGCAATCGTACACACTTACTGTCTGGCTGCACTGTCAAAATGGCACAGGGAATAGCACGTGCCTGGTATTTATATGTGCACGCTCAGTCCTTGTTATGCTTCTTAAAGACACAGCACATACACTCTGATCTACATCCTCCCTCTTTGAGGAACAGATCATGTAATGTTATGAATCTATTTGGCATGCAGATAATACAAGTAGTTCTTTGTCATGCAATTATACAAGACTAGGTGCATATATACAGTTAAGTCCATGTTGATGTGTATTTCGCACTGGGCCAAGATATTTGGCCATATCTTGTGACATAAAACTGGGAATTAGGTTCAGCGACTGGAGTTGTCTCTCCAGAATGTTCAAACTTTCCAGTATTTGGAACATCTACAGGGATGTAATTAGAGGTCGAAACACATTATGGGATGGAAACAACGTTTGGTTCACTCTGAGATCTAGAGTCTGTATCACAGGAACAATGCTGTGATGATGATTCTGGTACAGGAAGAAGATATCTGCGATTTCTCCTGTGCTCCACACCCTCAGATTCTACAAGATAGGATGTCAGCTTGGTACATATACTTGTAACTTGACCAATCTGGTTGAAACCTTTCACCATTTGTATTCTCACTGTCTCTCCTTCCCTCAATGGATGAAGAAATCTGTTTGATTTATCACAGCTGGACTTCTGGATAGAATGCTTTGTGAATAATTGTGCCTTGATAGTTTTGCTGTTCTTAGCTTTAGGCCTCAATATACTGGAACTAATAGGTAGCGTCATTCAGGCTTGCCTGTATAGAAGTCTTTCAGCATGTGACCCAAGAATATCATCATGGGGTATGTTTCTGAGATTGAGTAAATTCAAAATGAGATCGATATTGTCATGCTTTGACCTTTCAAGTAATTGCTTTGCACACTGCACTGCACGTTCAGCTACCCATTTGACTGTGGATATTCATGACTGCTAATAACATGTACAATGTCCCATTGTTTTGCAAATTTCTGAAACAACTGACTAGTAAATGTAGTACCGTTGTCAGAAACAACTTGGTGTGGACTACCATGGACTGAGAAATTATGTTTCAACTTAGTAATAACAGTAGTAGATGTTAGATTAGGTAGTAACTCAATCTTAAACCAATTTGAATAAGAGTCTACCAATACCAAGTAGTGTTGATAGTCCCACTTGAAGATATCAGTGGCTACTGTTGATCAAGGTAGTTCAGGATGAAGTGGTTCTCTTTGCAAATGCGATCTAGTACTATTACATACTGAACAAGAAGAAAGTACTTTATCAGTGTCTTTCAGTAATGAAGGCCAAAATACTAGTTCTCTTGCTCTTCACTTAGTGGATGCAGAACTTGGATGACCACGAGGCAAAATCTGGATATAGTCTTGTTGTATGAAAGCAGGAACAACAATTTTAGGACTTTTGAAAATAATGCCATCTTCCATCAATATTGCATATCTGTAAGGAAAATAGGTTTGCACTTCAGGTTGTACACTAGATTGCTTTGATGGGCATCCAGCATTAATGTAGTGGTTGAGCTTCTGCAAAACTGGATTAGTCTTTGTATGATCTCTCAGCTCATCAACCCTATTGGTAGAGAAATTGTGCACTGCCATTATGTCAAAGTCAAAATTCTCTGCGTCAAGCTCTTCCATGGTATTTCTGGGTGATCTGGATAAGGTATCAGCCAGACAGAGTAGTTTGCCTTTTGTATGGACAATTTTGAAATTGTACTTTTGCAATTTGAGCATCATTCTTTGTAATCTCACTGGAGCAGAATGCATAGGCTTCTTTAGAATAGTGACTAGAGGTTGGTGGTCAGTTTCAAACTGAATAGCTCGACCATAGATATAATCATGAAACTTGGAACATGCAAATACTATTGCCAAAAATTCTTTCTCAATTTGAGCATATTGCATTTCAGTTTAGATAAGTGTTCTAGATGTATAGGCTATTGGTCATCCCTTAACAAGACCAAATTTTGAAGCATCAGACGAAAGCGTGACTGGTATATTCACATTATAGTATCTTAATGTAGGAGAGGTGGTGGTTTTCTGCTTAAGGTCTTCGTATGCCTTCTGGTGCTGTTCTAACCACGACCATGTAACATTTTTGCACATTAGCTCTCTTAATGGTGCTATCAACTCACTGAAATATGGTATAAACTTGCCTAAATAGTTAACCATGTCTAGGAAACACTGTAGAGCTTGAATATTTTCTGGTGCTGAGATCTCAAGAATAGCTGCTTGCTTGGTCGAGTCCAGTCTCAAGCCAGTACTTCTAAATAAATGACCTACATGTAACTTCTGGAAGTCTGCATTTGCACTTTAGAGGACTGGGCTTTAAGTTTACTTCACGTACTCTCTCTAGAGCTCCAGATTTCTGTCAAGCTCTGCTTCACCATTGCTTCCAACCAATAAATCATCTTCTATTATGGCACAAGGATAACTAGAAAAAATTTGATCCATTGCACACTGGAAGAATTCACTTGCAGAATTTATTCTAAATCTGTATCTGCCAAACAGGGTACCAGAAGTGGTTAGTAATGAGTAATGATCAAGCATCACTTGCCAAAATAAACTTTTTGCATCCAAGACAGAAAAAACAATGGCATTTGGTATTAGGCTGTGACTTCTTTGACTGTACACATTGGATGATACAGTCTCTTCAATGCTTTGTTCAGATCTCTTAGGTCAATACATATTCTGATTTTGTCTGAGCCTTTTTTGTGAGCTGCTACCATAGACAACACCCATTCAGTTGGTTCTGTAACTGGACACATTACACCTTGCTGTACCATTTAATCCAGCTGAGCCTTAGCTTTATCCTACATAGCTATCGGAACACTTCTTGCTGGTCTGACTACTGGAGTGACCTCTGGTTTAACTTCATAGAATTTACAACTGGAAGTTTGCCCAACTTGTCATTGAAAACATCAGCATACTCTGAGAAAATGGCTTCAGAAAAATTGGAACTTGGATATGCACTTATGTGATGAACTTCTTTGATAAAAAAAAGCAGATTCATTCTCAAACCTGTCTTTGAGACCCAGTAAAGACTGTACTGGTCTTCGGACTACATAGAATAACAATCTGTAACAGTTCTTGGCCAAATAACCTGAAAGCATCACTGAGCCTTCAGTTTGAATTTCTTCACCTCCATAAACAACAAGTTTCACACTACTGGCCACATTGAGTTATTTATTAGTTCTCACTTTAGCAAATGTATCTGCTGACATAACCTTACACTTTGAACCAGTGTTTGCGTTAAGCTCTGTGGATTTACCATTGATCCGGACTGTACAAAACACTTCACTCTTTGTCAATAAATTCACTGTATCAACTCTCTCACCAGTTACTGATACATCTACATAAAAAGTGGACTGCTGCAGCTCTACTTGTTCAAATTTTTTTTGTGCGACCCTTCTTTACAGCTGTGTGGGATTTGCTTGATTTGCAAAACTTTTGAAAGTGATTCCATTTTTTTACACTTGTGACATTGCTGACCAAATGCTAAGTGTTTCTCTCTCTTAGAATCATGATTGGCACCACAATTATGACAGTTAACAATAAAGCTGGACTTGAGTTTTGCTAATTCACATTTGTACTACACTGAGCATGCTCTTTTAACTGAACTGGTCTTATAACTTGCTGGAAAACTACATAGTTTCCCTGGTGAACCAGCAGGGGTTGTGGTTGCCTTGTACTGAGTAGGTCTATTTCTGTTTGCCACATGTTGCATGTGGTCTACATTTTCTCTGAAACCATGCTCTTGTCACTTGCAAGCATACTTGTGTGTTTTTCTGTAACTTTACAGATTTGACAAATGTCAGTGGCTTTACTCAATGTTAAATCACTATCACGAAGCAAAATCTTTCTCACAGAAGCACTATTAATACCACACATAAGCCTGTCTTTTATTAACTCATCTTTTACATCACCAAACTGACACATTTTAGCTTTGTTCTCAGGCCAGTTATATAAGCTGCAAAAATTTCCTCTGGTTTCTGATCTCTTCAGTAAAACAAATGCCTCTCTAATGTAATATTTATCTGGGAGTTACACATTTCTCTGAATATGCACTTCAAACACTCAGGGTCTTCCCTTGATTCAGCCTGTACAACAATATGATGGTTTTCACCTTCTCCTTCATATACTGCTAGTGCATACACAAATGAACGGTCTCTTTCTATGGCCTCTGACCCAGCTAAGTTTAACAAAATGAATGCCCTGGTGCATGCATCTTTATCAGAATAAGCTGCTTGTATAAAAATATTGTACTCTTGCTCAAATATTCTACAGTTCCCTGCAATATTCTGATGAAATATAAGTAGTAAGGGCTTTTGAAATTTGTCTGCCATATTAATACATACAAGTGAAGGGCTTTGCAAATAAGCACGAACACATACACATACACAAATGCCAGAAATTAATGACAGTATTTGTAATTTTATGCAATACCACAACAAGCCTCTGTATAACTGAACTTTGTTAAATTAAGTCTCTTAGGGACTGTAATACTCTTAAAATTCACTGTACTGTGTGTAAAAAACATTTAAAATAACTGCATGATGTGAATGAATTGAGCAAGAGAAGCTTAGAGTCAGTAACATTTCGAAGTAATTGCACTTTGCAAATAAACTCTAGACAACACACTGAAATTTCCCCAAAATGATGGTACCTTGCTAAGCAGTTCTTTACAGCGCAAGAAACACTCTGTAATGGCGGCACCTTGCGAATAGACACACCCAGCAGAAGAAACTTTTCAAAATAGCTATTCTTTGACTGTACTTCGCGAAATAGTTCCACTTTACACACATATAAACTCTTCAGAATATATGCACAGTAATAAGCACACATTGTAAGCACTTTTACACTCTGAGATACTTCAAATAACTCTAGTTATGCCCTTGATACAATATGAAGTCGTAGTTATGCCAAAACACAGCACTTTGCCAGAAAACATGCAGTCGCCTTGCTTTATTTATGCTTAATGTGCCCTTTTTGCCCTTATTATACATGTTTTGCTCATTTAATCTCTTTTTATGCCCATTGTAGGTGTCTTGTGTTCTTTTTACTCTAAACATGCCTGTTTAGCCTTAAACATACTTGTTTTGCCTTAAACATACTCGTTTTAATTTAAACATACTCGTTTTACTTTTTTGATAATCGTTTCATTAGATATCTTAATTTTAAACATTTTGCTTAGTTAATAAACTCTTTGAGCCTCCCAATTGCTTAATAACGCATTTTGTGCCATTATGATGCCCTGTTTTTTTCATTTTTATGAAATACGTAGTTTGTGCGAATTCTCATTACCTTTGATTCTTTTCTGGCTCTTTTTCTGCACGTTTCTGTTAGTTTACCTTCACTGTCATCTCTGCACCTCATGGCTCTGAATATCATTCTCTGGTATCCTGGTTCTGATACCATGTTGATGTCCTACTTTGGACATAATAGAAGAGTCTTTATGGGTTCTGTTCAAGTAGCTTTATTATATACAAACACATCATGATAGACGTTTACTGACTTTAACTTAAGTAACTTATATGTAAACTAACTACTGCAATCATACATGCTCACTGTCTGGCTGCACTCTCAAAATGACACTGGGAAAAACACGTGCCTGGTATTTATATGTGCACGTACAGTCCTTGATATGCTTCTTAAATATACAGCACATACACTCTGATCTACAGGTGGATTCCCCTATTTTGACTATATGGGCTTTGCCAGTGAGCCAGTTAGATACCCATGTAATGATACACATGTTGATACCTAGATGGGTGAGTTTGCCAATTATGTCTAAGAGGAAGATATTGTCAAAACCCTCGGCTAACTCAAGATTAGGCTGCATCCACAGATTTCCTGTCATCAAGGGCCATGGTGACTGTCTCAATGTCCACCACGTTTAACAGGCGTGAGCTCCCTTTGGCAAATCCAAACTGAGTAGGCTCAAGTGTTTGGATGTTACCAATATCTTTGTTGATAAGATCCATGATGATTCTCTTCATGGCTTTGCAGATAAGGCTAGTCAGGCTAATAGGTCTATAGTTCCTAGAGATAGTGGAAGCACCACCTATGTGCAAGGGGATAATGGTGACCTTTTTCCATTCAGTCTGGATGAAGCAAGTGCTTATACTATGACTAAAAAGAGTACCCAATGGTGTTGCTAATTCTTGTTTGAGTCAATGTAGGATGCAGCCTGGGATGTTATAAAGTCCCATGGATGTTGTGTTTTTGACCTTAAAGAGGGCATTCACAACCTGTTTTTTTGAGATATAAAGTAGAGGACAGGTGGTAGCGATATCTTGGGGTAAATTTGGCAGGTACAGGAGGCGAAGTTTTCACAGAACCTGTCAGCTAACAGATTAGCAATGTCCACAGGCTTGGTATATGTG
Organism: Protopterus annectens; assembly: GCF_019279795.1. Classification (NCBI taxonomy): domain Eukaryota; kingdom Metazoa; phylum Chordata; order Ceratodontiformes; family Protopteridae; genus Protopterus; species Protopterus annectens. Next base: position 1,047,342,171 of record NC_056728.1, on the reverse strand, counting down.
GTATCATTAATTGTCAGTTTGGCACAAATCTGGGCCTTTCCTTTTAGGTTATGGATGTAACACATGGTTGTCCTTAGTTGAGGAAGCTAGTTTGGATTTGTAGTTGGCTTTGGAGGTCTTCACAAAAATCGTATTTGCTTGTTTAAGCTGAGGAGGGAGTGGTTCCAGTTTAGGGCTCGCTCCCTCTTACTTTTATACAGCAATTCCTTCCTCTTATTGTAAAGCCTGTTAATGGCAGTTGTCTACCAGACAGGTTTGCTCTTCCTTGAGGAACTAGTTTTTTCTCCTATCAGGTATTGCCAAGTTAAGGCAGTTGTTCAGATGTTTGTATAAAACATTTGTGTAGCTGCCAGTTCCATCTGAGGGGGGAGGTACAATGAAGTTACTTATACCATCCCGTAAGAGATTATAATCTGCTTTGGAGAAGTTTTCAGTTTAGTTGGTGCTAGGGTTGGTCAGGTGTGATAGTAACTTTGAACAAGACTGATTTATGGTCAGATCTCACCAGAGAAGACTTCACAATGGGGGTGCTACAGAGGTCTCCCATATTGGTAATCACCAGATCCAGGATGTTGGCACCCCTTGTGGTGGTAAAATTCAAAAACAGCAAACTAGGAAAGAAACACAGGAACAGGAGTACTCAGCTTTCACCACAAAAACAAAAGTATAGCCACAGACAAACAGGACTTTAATGTAAAGCGCTTTTCGTCTGCTTAAAGGCAGACTTCTTCAGACATAAAGAAAAAAGCAAGCAAACATATTTATACTCACAATGGAAAAACGTCACTAATTAACAAGTCAATTAAAAATCAATCAACTGACAAGTGTTAGTGCACTAATGGCTTAACCCCACAAAGCCCAGTGCAAACATCATTCTAGCCTCAGTATATGCCTTAAAAACAAATTATAAAATAACACATAACATTAAAAATAATTAGAATTAAAAGTAGACAGACTCTAATATTCTAGTATTCTAATATTAAGATCTAAATATACACTGCCTTAAGCAAATGTGTAACTAAACAAAGTACACACATTTACATAATGGTACTAGACTATAATTTAACCATAAACTATTATACCAGAATCTGCTTGAACTTTAAACACAGTCCCTATATAGTCTCAAGCAACTTGGTTCAAAAGAAATGAAGTAAGTGAAAGAATAACATGTCATACATTTTATATATGTTATACAGTAGATAGAGAATTACTCTATCTCACAAGACTTTTTAATTTCAATAAACAACTGATAGAACAGTTGTCATTCAACCCTGGGTATGAGTACGCGTTTAATCTGATCTGCCATTTGAGTTCAAGTTCTTGAAGAAGCAACTGAACTGGTGCACCTCTTTTAGATTCTGATAGGTGATCGATGACCATAAATTTAAAGTGATCATGCTCAAATGGCAGATCAGATTAAACGCGTACTCATACCCAGGGTTGAATGACAACTGTTCTATCAGTTGTTTATTGAAATTATTGAGTAATTATAGAGTAACTCTCTATCTACTGCATAACATATATAAAATGTATGACATGTTATTCTTTCACTTACTTCATTTTGTTTGAACCAAGTTGCATGAGACTATATAGGGACTGTTTTTAAACTTCAAGCAGATCCTGGTATAATAGTTTATGGTTAAATTATAGCCTAGTACCATTATGTAAATGTGTGCACTTTGTTTAGTTACACATTTGCTTAAGGCAGTGTATATTTAGATCTTAATATTAGAATACTAGAATATTAGAGTCTGTCTACTTTTAATTCTAATTATTTTTAATGTTATGTGATATTTTATAACTTGTTTTTAAGGCATATACTGAGGCTAGAATGATGTTTGCACTGGGCTTTGTGGGGTTAAGCCATTAGTGCACTAACACTTGTCAGTTAATTGATTTTTAATTGACTTGTTAATTAGTGACGTTATTCTTGTGAGTATAAATATGTTTGCTTGCTTTTTTCTTTATGTCTGAAGAAGTCTGCCTTTAAGCAGACGAAAAGCGCTTTACATTAAAGTCCTGTTTGTCTGTGGCTATACTTTTGTTTTTGTGGTGAAAGCTGAGTACTCCTGTTCCTGTGTTTCTTCACCCCTTGTGGTGGTGTCACATAGCTGGTCCAAGGCATTTGAGTTAATGAAGTCGAAGAACCTTTGGGTAAGTGAGTTTGTGCACAAATGATTTCTCCAGTCAATGGATTGGTAGTTAAAGTTACCCAAAACCATGGTGCTCGGATGTATCTTGATAGACTCAAGTAGAGCCAAATAGGTAGAGTAGGTGTTCTGATTCATGGAGGGGGGTCCTCTGGCATTGACTTGAATAGGTGTCCTACCAACAGTTAATTGCACCTGAAGTATCTTCAAGGAATCGTGCTGTCTAACCAATCTGGAGGTGTATTTATCTTTAATGAATATTGATACACTGACTCCTTTAGTTTTCACACCATCAGTTTGTGGTCTGAACATATGGAAGGAGGTGTAGCCTGATATGGCTGGGATGCTCACCACATCCTTGAACCAGGTCTCTGTGACTGCACAAATGTCTATGTCTTCCAAGGTGAGTACTGCTTCCAGTGAATGCTGTTTGCTGTTTCTGGCTTTTTATCACTTTATGCTGGCCACACCCACTCTGCCTGTGATTCAGAGGCATTCTTTCTTGATACATTTCTCTGAATATGTATGCTGTGCTATGATATAAGTATATAGCAGTAAGGTACATGTTACTGAGCTACTGGGCATACTATTTAGCGCCACCAAAGGTGTCAAGGAACTGGAATATGCTGTAATTGTACAAATGTACAATGCACAATTGATATCTTCCATACTAGCTTTGTGTCTGTGTTCTGTTGCTGTAGCTGGTTGACTTATTACAATAATGCTATATAGCTGTGATGAGTAGCTATCATCACATGTAGAGGAAACAGTGTAGTAAACAAATGTATAGAATTTTGCACTCCTTAAGGTTGCATCACTTCGGTCTCACAATGGGTATGAATTGCAGAAGGAGTCATTACTGGGCACATTGCGGGTGCTGTGAACAGCACTTTTGGCTGACATCAAATATTAAAACAATACTAATTTCATGAACTTTAATCGTACTTTGACTTAGGAATGGGGTCCATTCCCATCATGGTATAAGAAACCCAAAAGACTTGGACAAATTAAAGATGGGTAAGGTCTTACAAATCAGATGGCTACATTGTAAAACAGCTACTTCACGATGCACCATGACACAGTGAGGGAGGCACATAGACACACACATGTGTCGGCGCGTGCACACACACACACACACACACACACACACACACACACACACACACACACGCACACACACGCACACACACACACACACACACACACACACACACACACACACACATAAACACACACCCACACACACACACACACACACACACACACACACACACACACACACACACACACACACACACACACACACACTGTGATTCTGCCATTAACACTGCAGACCACTTAGCAAAGTATGAGATTGTACTCCTTTGGTTGATTTACATAGCACTACCTGGCACCAGTGGTGACTTTTTGGTTTTATATACATATCTTTCTCTCTCTCTCTATCTCTCTCTCTCTATATATATATATATATATATATATATATATATATATATATATATATATATATACATATGTACATGGGTCCACTTTCTAATCTCAAAATACTGAATTCTCAAATTTCAGTATTTCAAGACTAGAATGTCGAAACCTCAAAAACACGAAACTACAAAATCACAAACGATAAAAAATATTGAAAATAACAAAACACAAATAAATATCCAACACTCGCCCCAAAACACACAAACAGTACATAGCTGAAAACAAGAACATCACCATACATTTATGAAGGGGGAAGCCCTCCTGCACCCCCTACCCCTGCTACTTATATATACCAACTCCTAGATCGCACTAACTCAAAAAAAAAGAAACACAAACCTTCCCTTACTTGCCATATTTACACTCATTAATAACACACACACACTACACAAGTACAAAAATCATCACATTCAGCACTCACACACATACACTCTCACCTACCTACTCCAGTCTATGTCTACAACTCCCAATAACAATTAAACATTCATAAATTTCTACCAAAACCCTTATAAATTGAACACCTACCCGAATCTCCATATATAAATGAACATCAGCCGCCATACCACACAACCCTTAAAGAGACAGAACATACTCAATTACAGACCACAGCGAACCTAACATGATTTTGAGAAACTGATATTCGACATAGGGCAGTTTTGAATAACTGCACTTTCGACATTCTGGTCTCGAAATCTGAAATTCGAGATTTCAGTATTTCAAGATTAGAAAGTGCAACTACATATATATATATATATATATATATATATATATACATATGTACATGGGTCCACTTTCTAATCTCAAAATACTGAATTCTCAAATTTCAGTATTTCAAGACTAGAATGTCGAAACCTCAAAAACACGAAACTACAAAATCACAAACGATAAAAAATATTGAAAATAACAAAACACAAATAAATATCCAACACTCGCCCCAAAACACACAAACAGTACATAGCTGAAAACAAGAACATCACCATACATTTATGAAGGGGGAAGCCCTCCTGCACCCCCTACCCCCTGCTACTTATATATACCAACTCCTAGATCGCACTAACTCAAAAAAAAAGAAACACAAACCTTCCCTTACTTGCCATATTTACACTCATTAATAACACACACACACTACACAAGTACAAAAATCATCACATTCAGCACTCACACACATACACTCTCACCTACCTACTCCAGTCTATGTCTACAACTCCCAATAACAATTAAACATTCATAAATTTCTACCAAAACCCTTATAAATTGAACACCTACCCGAATCTCCATATATAAATGAACATCAGCCGCCATACCACACAACCCTTAAAGAGACAGAACATACTCAATTACAGACCACAGCGAACCTAACATGATTTTGAGAAACTGATATTCGACATAGGGCAGTTTTGAATAACTGCACTTTCGACATTCTGGTCTCGAAATCTGAAATTCGAGATTTCAGTATTTCAAGATTAGAAAGTGCAACTACATATATATATATATATATATATATATATATATATATATATATATATATATATATATATATATATAGATATATATATGCAGGCAGCAGTTCCTATGGCCTCAGGCAGGAGTGCAGTATCATAACGTATGTGCATAACTTACAATCTGTATTCTCATCTTCTCAGAAAACAAATATTTTGCCATTTTTCTCTGTAAAGACATTTAAAAACTGTCTCAAGATACATAATGCTAGCGCCTGTGATACACTAAGGACAGAATCATAGTCTTGGGCTTCGCATTTTTATAGCGGTGATCCATGATCCATGAAGAACAATATTATGTGATTATGCAAACTGCAGACTTTCAGCATGGATACCTATGTGTAAAGAAGTCATTGTAAACACATACCATTATCGCAAAAGCATAACATGCTTAATACGTGGCCAATAGGGGGACAGCTACTACATTGTTAAGGGCTTTACACATATGCATATGAGTATAGTTCAGAGACATGAATCTATAATGAGCTTATTTGCATACTAAGCATGTAAATAGCCCTGAACGTATGCCAGTAAGCAGCAGTTTTCATGAGAATATGGAGATGTGAGGGAGAATGGTTGGTGCTTAGCGTAACTGGGCATTTTAATGAAGGGGTCACTTGGGTGAATGTTTCATTTTGCTGCTTGTGCATACCCTGGACATGCTCTTGAAGGGGTTATTGGGCAAAATTTATTGTGTCATTTTAGTGCTTGTGTGTACTTAAGACAAACTAATGAAGGGGTTGTGAAGTGTTCATTTGTGGGTCAGGGAAGTGTTTTGCATACTTGAATAAACTACTAAAGGGATGTCCGCAGGCACGTTTGTGGATTGCAACTCCTATATCAAAGGCAAAGTATTTCTTTTAACAATGGATGTGCATACCAGAGGGATGTCAGACTATACATTGCAAAACCTTGTTTCTGTTAGTTTAAAGATAATCTTATCTATGTGATAAACTATATTCTGTGAAGAAAATGTGTTTATTGTAAAATTGTAGGGTTGCCATAGTGTTTGAAAGTGCTTTTTTTGTGTGTTTTTTTCTGTCAAAAAAGTAACTTTTGTGGAGTGGAAATTTTACTGCCATTATTGCTTGTTTCCCCCAGGACAGAGGCACCATTTTTGGCTTAACCATGAAACAGATTGTCACAAACACTTTTGGTCATTCTTCCAGCCAAAAGAAAAAGTTAAGCAACCACCCTTTGCCATTACAGCAGGGTAGCAATTTGCCTCAACTGCAGGTGGGTGATTCTGCTGCGGCCATTTATTGTACCTTAGAACACTCACATTTTATCCCATATCCCTCTACTGTAGCACCTACAGCCACTATGGACCAAAGGTTGGCCACATCCTCTGTGGCTGTTGTCGTCCCCTCAGTGGGTGAGGGAGCTCCATTCTTCTTGGTCCTGGGAGAGGGAACAGTGAAGGCTTTCCTGTTGTGTCAGAATGCTGTGCCCATTCTTGGGGAAGCAGCACCTGCCATTAGTAACATGGTTGTCCCCATTTTTCCTGTCAAGTGGAAACAGAAAACCAAGCATGAATCTACTCCTCAAATTTGTTGGGATAGGAGTAATTTACTGGGAATGGCTCAGGGTTTGATTCAGGCTATTCATCCTTTTTGTAGCATAGCTTCTGTTAAAAGAAAAAAGGATGCTTCCTTTCCTGAAGACAATCAAGATTCTGAATCTGAACAGGAAGATGGAGGGATGGACTCAGGGTTTGGCCTCAGATTTTCTGATTCAAACTCAGAGGAGAGCTCTCCTTACAATTCTCCCTGTGGGGGGTTCGTTTTCTTTGAGTTTATTGCTAGAATGTCCAAGTGCTTTCAGTGGGAGAACACTGAGGTTTCTTATTCCACCCTCCAAAATAATACTAGTCATTACAGAAGGATTTTTCAGAACCTACATCCATTCCTGCTGTCCTGTCTGCTTTAGAGGATGCATGTCTTACTTCTTATAATTTCCTGATAGTCAGCTGTTCCTAAAATGGAGGAAGGGATGTATAATGAATTTTTATACACTATTCCCAAACGTGACCCAGCAGCTAAAGCCTTAGTTGACTCCTTTGCTGCTAAGCACTTAGTTAATTCCAATCCTACTTATTCTAATGAGAATGGAAAACTTATTGAGAGATATGGGGAAAATGTGGATACCTCGGCAACTTTGAATTTCAGAATTTTAAATTATTAGGCTCATATGTTAAAGTTTATTCTGACATATTGTAAAAGTATGAAAAATGTTTTAACTGTAGTTTCTTCTAGTAAGGAAAAATCTACTTTCAATAACTTAGTTTCTTGTATTGCACAGGCCATTGTTTGCAGTGTATGTATGACTTTCTTGAAAGTTCTTCCAGAGCTATGTCCACTGGTATGGTTTTAAGGGGGGGGGGGTTCTTGACTGCATTCTCAGAACATTATAGATGGTGTTTAAAAATGAGATTTTAAATTCTCCCTTTATTAAAGATTTAGTGTTTGACTCCTTTGCTGAAGAGGTGATAAAAAACTGTGATGAAATAGGCAAACTGATCCAGAGAATCTCTTAAGATTTTTCAGCCCTGATTTTACAAACTGTCCAATGGATTTCCCTTTTCTTCATCCAGTTTTAGCAGAAAAACAGAATAAATAGTCTCAACAGAATTCAGCTAAACAGGCATTTAAGAAGAAGTGGCAAGAATGTGTCAAAAAGAAGTCTCAAACCACCAAAAACCAGGGACACTCCAAAAAGTCTGACTGATTATTCAGACCGTGTGTACCCCACCCACCCTGCCCCCTTTCTCTTCCAGAAAGTCTGAATCTCTGTTTTTCTCCTTGACAAGAGATTGTTTTAGACAAATGCATTCTGAAAATCATTTGTCTGTGTTACAGATGACAGTGGGTGGAAATTCTTCCATTCCAGGGGGTCATTTCTCATCTTGCTGGACAGAATGTTTTATTTCCACCTGTTCTTCATCACATGCCATCAAAGGAGTGATAAAACCAGTTTCTCTTCCACAGGTGGGGAAGGGGTTTTATTCAAGGATTTTCCTATCCTAAAGAAAGAAAACACTTGGAGTCAAGTTCTGATTCTTTGTTTCCTAAACCTGTTTGTGATAGTGCCCAAATTCAGAATGATGTCACTTCACAACCTATTTCCACTTTCAAGTTTCCTGGTAACACTAGAGTTAAAAGATGTTTATCATCACATTTCTTTTCATTCAGACTGCAGGCATTTCTAGAGGGTTTTGCATATATGTATCAAAAAATCAGTTCTATGCCTTGCCATTTGAACTTTCCACTTTAGCAAGAGTATTCACAAAGTGTCAATCTCCAGTTATAGCTCAGTGCAGGCTACTAGGTATCCACATTTTTCTGCATTTAGATATCTTGCTTGTCTTTGCAGAGTCTTTTTCAAAATGACAGGAATTTCTCTGTTGGGTAAGAGAGCTATACACAAGCTGGAATTCCAAGAGAACATTCAAAGGCCTTTCTTGACTCTCTCACACAGGACTGTGTTCCTTGGATGTCAACTTGACACCTCAGTTCAAACAGCTTTTCTTCCACAGGGAAAAAAACAGATCTTTATTTGGATCTATTTCACTCAGACTTCAGTCACTGTGAGGGAATACCTCAGGATTTTGGGTCTCATGGCAACTATGATTTTCATAATAACCCTGTCAAAACTCCATACGATAATGATCCAGTGGAATTTGAAATCCTTTTGGAACCAGCATCAACAACCCTTATCTTTTTAGATCCCAGTAATATGGTTTGTCAGAAAAGAAGTCACTTGGTGGAGACAACAGATGTCCTTAAATCAAGGTCTCCCCTTTTCCCTCCCTGCTCCAAAGCAGTCAGTCTCCACAGATGCTCCTGATATTGCTTGAGGAGCAGTTTAAGGAGAGATAATAGTGCAAGAGGTGTGTAAAGCCAAGGACAGACACAAGCACATAAATATCAAGGAGATTCTTGCCCTGATCAAGGCACTCAATTCTCTGAACTGTCTTTGGTCCACATGACTTCTTCAAATGGTTACAGACAATGCCACCATGATGTGGTACATCAACAATTAAGGGGTAACCAGGTTGGACCCACTTTGCACACTAGCTATGTTAGCTTGAGATATATCTTCACAGCACAATCTCACACTACAGGCATCCCATATTCCAACAGAGCAAAATTGTATGGCAGACAAATTAAACAGGACCAGGGCAGATCCTCAGAAATGGAAACTAGATCCGGGGTCTTCCAAGATTTGAGCAATCTATGGGCAATTCCTCAAGCAGACCTCTTTGCTTGCTCTCTGAACAATCAACTTGCAAAATTCTGTTCCAGGACTCCATGCAACCTGGAAGAAAGATGCCTTTTCTTTTCCTTGGACATGAGAAAGATGCCTTTTCTTTTCCTTGGATATGAATGTTCCTGTATGCCTTTCTACCTTTCCACTAATATCCAGGACACTTATGAAGATTCGGAAGGAATCCCCCCCCCAAAAAAAAAAAAATTGTTGTAACTACCTTCTAGCCCAGGCAATCATGGTTCTCCCTTATTCTGGAAATGGCCAGAGGCAATTACCACAATCATCCTCACAAAACTGATCTACTTATACAGGAATAGGGGTGTTTGATACTCTCTAACATCAATTATCTTCACTTTACTGCTGCAAGTTAGGGACTTAACTCCTTTTAGGCACCTGTTTTCTGAGGATATGAAGCAAGTACTAATGGAGGCAAGAAAGCCTGGTACTAGAAAATCATATATTAGCAAATGGAAAAGGTTTTCCATTTGGTGCCATTAACATACCTAGCACCCATTCAAGCTAGTCGTTCTTTAGTTTTACAATATTGCTGTGAGGTACTATGCCATGGCCTTTCTTATTCCTCTGTCATGGTTCATTTATTAGCCATTTCAGCATATCTGCCTATGGGTCATCCTCTTTCAAGGCAGGCACATGTCAAAGTATTCTAGAAAGGGGTTTTGCAATAAGAGGCCTCCAAGTAAACCATTGGCATCTCCTTGGAATCTTAATTTTGTGTTAGAGAAACTAAATTTGAACCCTCTAATCCAGCTGACTTGAGCTTCTTAACATGGAAAACAGTTTTATTGATTGCTCTGCCTTCTGCAAGAAGGATATGTGAGTTACAAGCTGTTGTGGTGAGTCAACCCTACCTCAGTTTCCACAAGGACAGGGTTTCTTTTACAACTAATCCTTCTTTTATGGTAAAGTGTTATCCATGTTTACTTTAAGGCAAACTATCCCTTCTCAAGTTTTCTTTCCTGAACCAATAAATGAGGGAGAAAGGGTATTCTGTACCTTTGATATCCACAGACAAGTCAGGTACTATCTTGACAGAACTAACTTTTTCAGATCATCAGATCAATTGCTATTTTCTTGTGAAGGTAAGAGGAAAGGGCAACTGGTGTCAAAACAGACTATTTCCAAATAGCTGTCTAAAGCTAGAACCTCTTGTTATACTCACCATGACAAATCTATTCCAAGCAGAGTCAATGATGCTTGGCTTCTTCTATGGCTTTTTGGAAAGGGTTGGATTCTAGAAGTATTCTAGAAGTTTCTGTGTGGTCCTCTGTGCATACTTTTACAAAGGATTATAAGCTGGATTCTTTCTCAAGATCTAGATCATGCTTTGCTAGGACCATTCTACAGTGGATCCTGGACTGTTCTCCTTCCACCTCCCAGACATAGTTAGCTGTGGTAATCTATTCATATAGCTAAGGCTACTGCAGTAGTGATATGAAGAACATAATACAATTGTGTAAGCTGAACTTACCATAACAAATGTTCAAATGATCACTGCTGCAGTTGCCACTCCCACCTCTATCTCCTTTGTTTTTTTGGTGTGTTTTTTTATGATATGATTTGGACATTTGTTTTTGTTATTCCAAGCTTGTTTTTTCAGGGCTCAGCCTCCATCTATCTGCTGATAGGAAAACTCTAAAGGGCTTTGCACCCAAACTTATCTTTTAGTCATCTCAGCTTAAGCCGCTTGACAGTTTGGAGACATGGAAGGTGCCTTGAAGCTGTCTGGTTGTTATATCCTTGGCAGGATGTGGCAGGTTATAAGTCATATAGCTTAGGATACTGCAACAGTGATTATTCGAACACCTACTGTTATGGTAAGTTCAACTTACACAACTGTACTTTCTGTGACAGATCGCCAAGTTGCATTCTATAGCAGTTAAATAGCAAATGTGCGTGGTCATTTTCATTTTGTAAATAGCATTAAGGTGAAACAATGTTTCGAATAAGTCAGTAAAAATGTACTATATATAGGTTACATTGGCCATACTTTATTTATATTTGAAGATAAAATTTACAAGACATGGTATCAAATGTTTAATATTCAAATTATCTTTATTTCAGTATTTCTTGCATAATAATACATTGCATAATATTAGGAAAACAGTTATGTTTTATATTTCTCTAGAATCAGACCAAAATGCGACTCCTCATCCCTTTTCTTCTTTGCTTTCATAATCCAGCTATTTTGAGAAATCATGATGTTATTGTTCAGTTGTTTTCACTGTATATTAATCAATGCAGCATTATTTAAATAATAAATTACAGTCACTTAGAATTTGAACACAATTAGCTTTTTAAGTTGCTATTTTCAAATATGAAGGTTGCATACCAATGGTTATTTATTAAAAAGTTAAACAATAGCTATTTATCATTTAACAGTATTAACCTGGCTTAGGTTAAGAAGAATATTGTCAAAGTACAGCCTGTTAGGTCGACCGATAATGAAAATGCCTGCAATACTGAAAATCAAAAATTATTTAATAGGTTTGTTGACAGAGATTATCCTAAGTACCTAGCTGACAACTGTGTTCATGGTTAGTAGAGCATTGACTGGTTAAGTTCAGGCCTACTGTAAGCTCTCTAGATGCACCTTTTGATAGAACTGCTGTCAAATTAATAGATGTAGTTTTACCCTTCATTGTTGATATGTACCTTTTAAATAATTGAAGTAATTGGCACATTTTAAATATTTTTGATACAATAAAATAAAACAGATATTCTTTCAAAATTTCTTAGTAAACATTGAAGGAACTTGAAAGAGATATTGCAAAGAAATTTATAGAATAGGAATGTTTAGATCTATTGGATCTATTGGATATCAGCCTTGCCAATTTTTAAACACGGGCTCAGAATATTGCATTACAAAACAATATGAGGTACCAGGTGATTTTTATTGTATATCAAGATTTTTGGTTTATGTTGCTATATATTACTAGTGTTCCTTTAATGTAAACAGAACAATGAGGAAATTAACATGTATATGCAGTACAGATTAATAATTCCAATAATGCTCTGCTTAGATACTTGAGGGATTGTGATACTTTTAAAAAGTTACTGTTATCAGCAATAGGAGCAACATGACATGCTACTGTGGACATTATTGAAATTCTTACCAGGACTCACTTAAAAAGTTAATAGAACAACAGGTCTACTGTCAGCATGTAGGTTCTGAGCAATAAAAAGAATGAAATTCTAATGTCGGAAATTATTGACCGACTCTAAAGCTCCATGACTTATGAAAGCAGGGACAAAATCATTAAAAGAGATATTGACGATACTGCAATAACTCAGGGACATGTAAGAAGTATGTGGTATGTGTGTGTGTGTGTGTGTGTGTGTGTGTGTGTGTGGGGGGGGGGGGGGGAGTTAAGGGGGTGCCTGTGCCAATGTGATGTATGGGTTGCCACAGTTAACTAATGCAGGAAAGTGCTGATATGCATTTGTGGTAGTTAACAGTGATTCAAAAACATGCAGATTAGCTGTTAATAAGGTCTTAACTCATTTTAGCTTATGTGTCTCTGAGCCAGAAAATCTTGCATCATGAAAACAGGGTTTATTTACTGCAGCTCTTACTGTGAGTCATACCCTTAACACTTACACATTGAAAATTTCAAAAATGGCCCTTGAAAATTAGGGCCATCCAGCCAAAGATATGGGTATTTAAATTACCATAAAATTTGAATATCTGATACTAAATAACATATAGCTCTTCTCTCTTCCAGTAAGAACATGGGATACTACTTAAAACACATGTTTAAAAAACAGGAAGTGACAAAAATAATGAAAAATATAAGTACATTATCACAGAGATAGGGTAAAATCTGTAGACTTAAAAGATCTATATTGCAACATTTTGCAATGTCATGTGATTTATGTTTGCTTCAGCAAAACCAAGTTTAATTTGTGCATTGCTACTAATATGTAAATCAAGTAGTGTGTTTTTTCTGTACAACAGACAGCTTCAAAGATCACATGTGATGAGGGTGATTCAGAAAATAGTGGCATACCTCCAAAATAGGGATATCCTGTACAAGGGTAGATCAGACCTGAAAATATAAATATTTCTCCAGAGTAGGGACAGTTGAGAGGTCTACTGGAGTTCTTTCTTAATTTCCAGGACAGAGTTGGTCAACAAAGTAGACTGAAAGGTGCATTCTAATTATGGAGGGAAAACACTTATTAACCTCTCTGGTAAGAACTGGAAAGAAAATGTCATCCACTACTCAGGTCACTGGTTAGAAAGAACAATATACATATTCTGCCCAAGAAAATAATTAATGTCTAGAAAATAACATGCATTTATTTATAAAAAAGGGGGAATATATAACCAGTCTCAGACAGCTATATCTCAGCTATATCTCAGAGTGTTTCCCCCTACTCCACAGTTCAGTGATTTAAAAATATTATATATTTAACAGTATGGTGGCACACCTACTCATCTTAGAAGCTGCAAGGGGGTGCAGTCCCTCTGCAAAATGCTTAACAGCTACAAATGCAAAAATCAGTGTTTGCTCTTTATTATGATAGTTGCCCTTTGATTTTCTAAGTGCTATAAAGTCTTCAGCCTTACACTGCCATCAGGGAGAAACTCTGCTCTAGATATAGAACATTCAGTCAGCTCCTTGCTGTTGTACAAATACTGGAGGGGGTCACAGAAGATCACCAGTATTGCCTATATGTGCACTTCAGACACAGAGAATGTAAATGACCAATAACCGAGGAATGTCAGTTAAAACAGTACATGTTGTCAACATGACTGCTGCATATGATTTAGTCACTGCATTTGAGTGGTGAGAGCTGTATCTCCAGTCTTTGAATTAAGTTGAATAAAACCCACAGTGTGCTCCACCACACGTGTGTCTTGCCTCTCCTCTAGTTTGCAATCCTTACAAAAAGGATTGCAACTCAAGTTTAAGCTTTGGAGAATATCTGCTTTGGAAATATTGGGTGCTGCATATTTGTTGTTCGCTGATGATGTTATTATCTTCTTTTATCCACATGTGACTATGATATCTGTCATACATTAGAGACATTCACTGTTGAGTGTGAAATGGATGAGAAGAAAATTAGCCATGCCAAGTCAGATGTCATGTTTCCTTCTGAGAATTTAGTAGGTCTCCCTCTGCAAGACAGAGGATAAAAGCTACATCATTTGGTGGAATTTAAGGATATTGGTGTCTTGTTTATCACTGATGGTGACTCTGATCAGTTGACTGACCAGAAGGTAGCTACACCAGTGGCAGCAGTGACAGGGGTATTAGATCACAGAACTATGTTGTAGGATCATCAGGTCAATGTTCCTATAAGAGTACATCGTCATCTTCATGCTCAGGGTATTTCAATATCGGATCAGAGTATGAGACAGTGGGTACAACTGGCAGAAGGTAGGTTCTTCTACAGCATATCTAGAATATTTTTTCTTGGCAATGTGAGGCCCACAGCAATCCACAAGGATCTCAGATTATCATCACTCTCATTTAACTTGCAAAGATTCAGGTGATGTGGTTTGTCCATCTTGAGAGTATGAACTCTGGGCTCACTGTTTGAAAGTCAGCTTAGTGCAGCCTACTGCATGGAACTCCTGTGGCAATTGCTAGACATATTGGAGAGACTGTTTTACCAGCTTGACTACAAACACATGAGGATCCCATAGAATGAACTGGAGACTATTGCTGAAGACAGAAAAGTGTTGTTAGCTTGCTAGCACTGAGTCCCTTATCAGAAAAAGTGGTTTAGAAAAGGAATTAATAGATGAATGGGTGGATAGATATATGGGAAGTCCAACAATTATAGTTGGCAGAATTCATGTATTTTTTTCTTGATTTTGTTCTGTTCTATCTTAATTTTTGTCTGCCGTCGTCACAGACATAACTCAATGAGAAAAATCTGAGGCATAAAGCCAGTGCTTCCCCTTCATATAACTGAAACGCCACTTACCTGACTTTCAAAAGATCGAGCTGAGTACACAGACAGTACAAAACACCGACCACTCATAACACTGACGGGTAACTAACGGTGAGTAACTGGTTGACCAGCATGTTGACCCTTGCCCTTTACCTCCACGGTAGTATGATCTTGGAGTTGGTATATTCAGTTAGGGGTGTGGGGGGGCTCCCACTTGGGTGTGTTTTCTTTGCTTCCATTTTAATGTGCTTGTCGGGTTGACCAATGGGTTACTTACTGTTACCCATCAGTGTTCTGAGTGGTCAGTGTTTTGTACTGTTGGTGTTCTTGGCTCGATCTTCTGAAAGTCAGGTAAGTGGCATTTCAGTTATATGAAGGGGATCCAAGCCAGTATATGGATCAAATAAAAAATGTGGTTTTGTTTTAATTTAACAGCATAAGATGATGTTTGACATTTTTTTTAACTTAATAATGCTGTCTCTACTAGTCTACAATATAGAGGAATGATCCTAGCACAAGTTAACCAGTAAACTGTGCTACAGTTCTGTCAGGTAGATACAGACCTTTAACAAATCAGTCTGTAAACATTTTTAAAGATTTCTCAAAACCTGCTGATTAATACAGTACACTCAGTTTCCTCCTTTCGTTTCCTTTCCTTTCCTTTCTTGCTTACATATTCCTAATTTCCTAAGCAGAATGCTATGTTTCAGTCTTGTTTGTATCATTGCATCATGGGATCACCCACATTACCACAATGTTTTTGCTGACATGCCCACATCTTGCTGTAGGGAAAATGAGCTTATAACATGGAGGTTTATAGGTTCCTAAGTATGTATTAGACAAGTTATCAAAATGACCACTGAGTAGCTTAGCCAAAGCAACCCAAAAGACATGCAAACATATTAGCAACCTAATAGATCGGTCAATATACTAACTTCCCTAATCAATGATCAACAGGATTTTCCCTTGGAAATGAATTAGGCAAGATATAATGATTCCCTAGCTATGGTTGTTATGGTAGTCTAAGGATAAGGTATGTAGATCTATAATGACTGTGTTGGTTTTAGGTGTTAGTTACATGAAATGAACAAAAAGAGTATTATTTTCCAGAAACAACTCCTATTTAGCATTGAGTTTGTGACTGTGGCCAGTATTCTAGGTACTGGTCTGTTTCAGCTTTTGTCAGAGTATTAGGGAATCATCAGTGGACTAAATAATAGCACTTGACCTACAGTAATCCATCAACCTGGTCAGCCAGACTAGAGTGGGGCTAGAACTGAACCCTGCAGTGCATCACCAGTGATGTTCTCTCTCTCCCCACTCTCTCTTTTTTTTTTTTTAAGTTTTCTATTAACCCTCTCTGTTTCACAAATGTAAATTATCTATCAGTTAGCTTAGCTATTTACTTTATCATTTGTAATACAGAAGGAGGTAAGTATTTAGTTGGGTAAGCTTGTTGATATTATTGAGTCTAGATAGTCATCATAGGTGAAATTGCCTCTGTCCATAGATTCAATAACTCTTTCAAAGCAAGTGATGAAACTAGATATGTCTTTTATGCACCAAAATTATGTAGAGTCAGGGAAATGAAAATCATTTGTTTCACTGTCTATAAATTTGCCTACCATACTTTTTATAACTTTACATATCATATTAGTGAAACTTATAGGCTTTAATCTCCCAGGATCTCAAGGGGAAGGCTGCCATTACTGAATGCAACCACTCTGACTGACCTCCAAACATCTTCATGCATAGCCAGTGGACAGGCTAAAGTTGAACAGGATCAAGCAAGGCTGAGAAAGCTACTTAGAGACCAGCAAGCAGATATGTTCTTGGTGCAGGGGACACAGTATTTTTAGTTTTAGATAATGCCTATAAGACATGATCTATAGTGATTTCAAGGGAGTAGAATTTAAGGGAGCAATGTGGTGGATTGAGGTGTGAGTAGTTAGGCTGTATTTGGAATTGAACTTATCACCTAGGTCATTAGCAATGTCTTTCAGATCAGAGTAAGCCTTACCACTGGATAAAAGTTTCCTGTAGCACTGCTTGTCACTTCTAAGCTTTCTAATATAGCTATGAAAGTGTTCTAATTGCTTTGGACTATTGGGCAACCGTAGGTTTGTAGCTATGCTTACTTTCTAAGGATGTGCTTCAGATTGAGCAAGTTTATTTCTTTTCAGGAAGGGGAGGGAGATTTTAAATATATAGCCAGTCCTATTTAACAGACTGTGAGAATTCCACCATAATAGTTTATTTTTCAATTTTTCACACTTTTTGATGGCTAGGAAGTGATACCTTTACTCTAATGTTTATACATGAATAGAATGTGGGTGCATACCTAGCAGTATTGACAATGGGGTCAATAGGGAGGGGGAAGACTTTGGAACTTTTCCAGGTCATCAGTAAACAATGAGACAATCCTTGCAGTAGTAACAGAATATAGTGGGGTTCATAAGAAAAGTGGTGCTAGTTGTAATGGAGAAAATAACAGCATCAAGATCAGACTTTATCAAGGAAGACATGACGTGCAGAGGGGTCTGACAGGGCTAGTATTTGTAAGGCCAAGGTTGGAAGAATTTGTATTTCTAGTGGGGAAAATAACACTTTGATCACAAGAGATTGGACATAGCCTTAACAAAGTTTAGGAAATGCTCTGCTTACTTAGAATTGGTTTTATAGGCTTACCAGTTAAATAGCAGACAGATAGGTGGAGTCATCTAAGAGTAGCATTTTGGGATTAACAGGAATATTCTCCAACTGATTTAGACATAACTTCATGGAAAGCAGATTAGATTTATAGAGACCTTTTATTAGTAATACATATCATTATTTTAACTTAAAGTGATCAGGACCTCAAGTTCCAGGTTGGTATTATGTGGGATCTGGTTTGAGATGATAGAATTGTAGATATGTACAGGCATCCTCAACACAACTCCCTTGTTACTCTAGCCATGCAAATATGGATGCATTCAAAGGACAAGGCCTCAAGCTTGCAGTTGTTATTTTTTTAAAGTCAAGCAATAAGTGATCACATCTTAATGTAAGGCAAAATGGAATTAGTTACAGTGGCATGTAAAGGAGTCTGACTCTGCCTAAAAAAGCTGTATGGGGACACGGAATGTTTTGCCCAGTATGCAAAAGGCCTGATACTCTGAGAATTCTGCAATATCCAGATACAAATGACTTTCAAATGATTTTCAAAAATGCTCCTCCTTGTTGTGTATCATCTGGGAGCACAGCTTTGTATTGTAGCTACTGCTGCCTAACTACCAGTTTCACATCATATAGAATCAATCAGTTTTAAAGAGTATAGAACAATCTTTTTTGATAGAATTGGTATTTTTCATAGGAGGTGAATCAGATAGATGATCAACAGAACACTAAAAAAGTATCAAAAATGTTCTTAAACTCCTTAAACTCCCTCTTGTAATTATGAGGACCATTACTGTAATCCTACATATTGGGAGTCTATTAGAGTGAAAGTGAGAGGATTCAAATTGCTGTTTGTGGATGCAGTACTTTGGAGTATTCCTCTTCTTTCAGTGTAGGTATGGTGGGGATGCCCTGGAAAAAATGTTTTAAGACTATAACAGAGAGTTTCATAGTTTATTGTCATAGCTGTTTCTTGCAGTAGAAAGGGTGGCAGTGAGAAAAATACAAAACCTAAGTTTAATGGCGTGGGAAAACACCACTCAGTCTCTTGAATAGAGATGCAGTTCTAATCCTTCTTGCCGTCTTATATTATCATTTCCTAGATAAATTCCATTTGGAGGCTTATCCCACTGTCTCACTTATTTATTAGCAAACACAGGAAAGAGCCAGCAAAGCTAGAATCTTTAAAACGTAATACCTTACACATACTATAGTGGAGGCCCTTGGGATATATGCAAATAATCCACTAAAGACATACCAGTGCTTCAACTATGTCACTTTCAAATGCCTGTGGCTTTTTACATAAAAAAGGTCTTTATGGGTACATTTAGACCAATAAAACCAAACCACACTAGCTGTAGACATGCCATGTTTCTCCCTTTTTCTGAACTTATCAGTATAGCCAGTGTGGGCCTTACACTTAGATGAACTAGGTGATTGCCTAAGGTGTCATGCTTGGAAGGCTGCTCTTTTGAATTTATTTATTTTTAGAGCAATACAATATATAATTGTGTTACTCTATAACAATAAATGAATAAAACTAGGCTAGCAGCCCTAGAACCTTTTAAAGTCTAGCCATTCATGACCCAGTTTTCCCTGTTACCAATGCCTATGGGCTAGAATGGCTTTGGTATATGCCTGTGCTGTAGGGCATCTACAAACTGTCCCTGTACATAATGGCTGCAGATAACAAGCCAGGAATGAATTTGTGATTCCTCGTCCATTGGTTCAAACTGCATTTGAGTAGGCTTAAGGAAGAGCTCTGTTTCATATGAATAGAGAGTCTGTTCCAGAGAAGAGGTGATCTCTGAGATACCTACCTGTCCCTCCAACATGCTTTGTTTATGGTACAGATGAGTTTAAGATCCTTTGATCAGGTAACTCTACTGCTGTTTGTTTTGTGAATGTGTAGCAGATCTGTCAGGACTGGATTGGAGAATGCTTTTAATTTAGGCCCTCAGTAGTCTGAAGGAGACTCAGTAAAGGGACATAGTATAACCAGATGCACCCACCTTCAGGGTGGCAGTTGCCCCAGGGAGGAGTTAAGCAACTTGAGGTTAGACCTGATAATTTTGAGGCCAAGGAGCAGGAACCTGTCAGCATTCAAACTGGTAGGTACTAAGTGGTGGCATTCACAGTACTCAGCATCTGCTTCATTATGATGCATTATTTATTTATTTGTTTGTTAGTTTGTTTGTTTTTAATCAAAGTGTTCAACTTTAATTACTGTCTTTACTGATCATCTGTACTTTCAGCCAAGGAGTCGTGGTATTTCTAAGTAAGAATATTATGAACAGTAGAGGAGAAATGGTGCAGAACAGAAAAGAGTGAGGTAAGTATTATTATTATTACTATTATTATTATTTACTTATTTATGTATTTTTTCATGATGTTGTCAGTGCTCAACCAGATATTTTACTTAAGTGATTGCTTTAAGATTTGTGTGGAACAACTTGGAATACTTTGATGTTTGGCAACTTATTTCTTTGGAAAAGAAAAGGTGGAAATTATAATATGGCCATCAGCATACCTCTAAATTTGTGGTTTTCTAGCAAATCACTGAGGATTGAAGTCATGAGATAATAAAACAAAACTGAGTTTCTAATGTCATTCCATTCAGGAAACCACAAACTAGTTCAACAGCTGTTATTCTAGCCATTATCTACATTTATAATAGAAATATTTACAATTTCTCCCTGATCTTGGACTTTTATCACCTCATTATTTTGTGCTTTGTCCAGAATTCCTGCACTAATAGGCTTTTGAGGTATAGCCATCAGACCAAACTGCCGTAATTACTCGGGGTGAGGTGCATTCCTCTCAACTGTTCCTGATTTTGGATCAAAAAGATGATGGCCTACACCTAATAATTAATGAAAATAATTAAGAGTTATTGACTTTTTTTTATTTTAGAAAATATGTGTTATTTTGCACTCTTATTCTGTCAACTCAACATGTTACTAGTACTAATAATTTTTTTGGATTTGTCCCTAATTCTGGACCTAAAAAGTTAAGAGCTATGGTGCTGGAGTTAGCTAGATGAACGTAAGTTATGTTCTTGGCCTTTGGGCCCTTTTAAGCAGTCAGTAGCATCTGACTTTGCAAGACTAATGTGCACTTGAGAGATGTAAGATGAGCTACTTAACTTGACAACTGATATGTACAGATAAAGTAGGCATAATTGCTTGGTTGGGTGTGTAGGAAAATGACTAGCTGCCTGCTGCTGTTTGTTTATTATTCTGCTGTTGCAGTACTAGTGTGATTTGTGTGAAACAATTTGAAATATTTTAATGTGTGGCAAATGTTTCTTTGGAGCAAAGCTAAAATGTATTACATGGCCATCCTCTTTGATAACAATCTGACATCTGAATTGCATGTAGATGTGGTTATAATTGCTTGGTGTGGGTTGATACAAAGTCTGTGTCAAAATCTATTTATATGGTCTTGGTGTATAGGAGTTATCAGCCCCTCAGAATAACTGAAGTTCTTTTGAAAAATGACTGTGAGCCAAGTAAGTGACTGCTCTGCCTTTAACCCCATTTAGTCTAAAACCAGTCCTGCTCAGAGGTGTACACAGAAGATCAATGTAGCTTGTGTGGGAAGCTGTGTATAATGTCTTTATTGGGGAGTTGGGATGATATTATTTCTTTAACTTTCCTGTCATATTTCAGAGGTCAGTACTTTGTGTTGGGGTAGGGACAGTATGGTGATTATTTCTTTAACTTTCTTCACAAACTTCAGGCCGTGTATAGAGAGACACTAAGCTTGTATAGGAGCAGTATACTGTCTAAAAGTAAGATGAATTCTGTACTGTAATTTTTATTTTTCCTCACAATCATTTGCTGCACGTACATAGGTTCATAGGTTGGTACTAGGCAATTGGCCATAAGCCTAGCCATAACAATTCCCTGGAAATTTTTTCCCACAATATTTACTTCTCTGGGCCCCTGTCTAGCAGGGCGACTGACATGATCCCCGGGGTGAATTTCCTATCTCCCATCCAATCATCAAAGTTACTTTTGAAGACGGCCAATGAGGCACTCTGCTTGACATGTATGGGCAGTCTATTCCAGAGTATGGGGAGTCTCTGGGTCAGAAACCTATCCCTCCAGCATGTTTTGTTCATTGTGATGATTAGGTTTAGATCCCTGGAGCATGTGGCTCTGAGGGATTGGAATTTCTTTAAGTGGAGCATGTCCAACAGCTCAGGGTTTGACATGGCCTTGTATGTTAAGCAGAGATCGCCTCTGAGTAGACGATATGCCACAGAGTATAGCTGGAGTTTTTTTAGACAGTCAGCATATGGCATCTGGTTTAAGCCTGTGATTCTTTTAGTGAGGTATTTCTGTGGCCTTTCCAGCTGTTGCAGATGTCTTGTGAGGTACATACCAAATGGGGCATTATACTCTATAACGGGTCTAATGAGGGATGAGTACAGTGGGACAATGACCTCCTTTTTTTCTGGATGAAAAGCCCTTAGTGATGAGGTGTGCCACGCAGAAGGATTTCCTGATGTTGTGGCGATGTGGTTATCGAAAGTGAGACCACTGTCCACTTGTGGACAGAAGGCTGTTTTTTGTGGGGTAGTGTAAAGAAGCATTCAGTCTATGTTATTCTAGCCATTATCTACATTTATAATAGAAATATTTACAATTTCTCCCTGATCTTGGACTTTTATCACCTCATTATTTTGTGCTTTGTCCAGAATTATTGCACTAATAGGCTTTTGAGGTATGCCCATTAGACCTAACTGCTGCAATTACTCAGGGAGAGGCATATTCCTCTCAACTGTTCCTGCAATTATTTACTCTTTTTTGCCCAAGGCTGACTTCAGAGGGATACTCTAGAGGTGGTTGTCTTTTGCAGGTAGGGGTGAGAAGATTTGTTGTATATATACATAATAATAGCAATAACTTAAAATATGATTGTAGCCATTTACCCATTAATTTTCATCCACATTTAACACCAGATGGGGATAAACAAAGTGACTTTTTAGGAAGACAGGTACTATATCCCAATATTATTTATGTATCATCGTAAGCATTTGTCTTCTATGTTTATTGTGCACTGCTATTTGGTTAACTTTGAGCTTAGCATAAAGCCTCGGATACAACTAATTACTTCCTTTGAAATAAAATGCATGGATTTCTTTATGTATAAATGTATGAGTTTTGTTCAGGCCATCATTGATCCAAAAGATTGGAAACAAGTTCTAATTGCACATCAGGGCATCTTTAACTCAATGGCTTCTGATACCTAGTGGCCCCTACACCCCCAGCTTCATGTACTTATTACATGCTAGCCCTAGAAGGTTTAGGTGTGTTGAAAAGATTTAGCCAAAAACAAAATTGAAGAGGCAGACTGAATTGCTTCCTTTAGTCAAAATATTTGCTCAGGCTATCCCTGGATGAAAAATTTGTTTCAAAAAAATTGTAAAATGCACTTCAGAGCATCTAGAACCCACCTACTTTTGGGTTGTGTCCCCCCCAGACCCCTGGTTTAATGTCTTTAATTCTACCCCAGTTATTACAGTCTTAGTCAATTAGGGTGGGTTGAAAGGATTCAGGGAAAAACAAAACTGAAAAGCAAGTCTAAATGTCTTCCCTTAATCATGATTTTTGTTCAGGCTGCAAAGGTTCTTAAAAAAGAAAAATAAAACTATAAAATGCACCTCAGGGAATCTAAAATCCCATGGCTTCTGGGGACCTTATGGCTCCTTGACCCCTGGATTAATGTAGATATTTCTACCTAATTTTATAAACGTGAATTCTGGGTCTGTTAGGCATGTGGAAACACTTCAGGGAAAAAAGTTGAAGACCAAAGTATTGAATCTCTTCCCTTAATTGTGATTTTGTTCAGGCCATCACTGGATATAAAACTTGTTAAAAAACATAAAATCCACATCCACAAAGGCATCTAGAAAACTCATGGCATCTGGGGGCCTTGTGGACCCCAACTTAATGCAGTTGTTTTTTACACAGTTATCAGAGGGCAGACTTGCCATCTTAAAATGTTTTGAATGAACGAGTAAAAACTGAAGAGTAAGACAACCCCGAGAAAAAAGGAAGAAGAAAGTAATCTGGGTTGAGACACATGGTAGTGTGTGTGTGTTTGTAGGGGGAGGGCATCAGGAAGCATCATGCAGCCCTTTCAGCTAGGGTACTGGTTAACCTATAGCTGGCCCTGAGTACAGCATGACTGTATTGTTATTCTGTACTTTTGAAACACAAAGCTTATAAACAAGCCTCAAAACTATAACATTAGGGTGACTGAAGAATTAAATGTTTTTATAGGTATGTGGTTTATTATTTTGTGCTTTGTATACCCATATCCAAGGGCGCCCGCAGGCAGGTGCAAGGGGGTGCACTTGCACCCCTGTGGAACTGGGCTGGCTGAGAAATGTATTATAATTAAAAAAAAATAAAATAAAACATATATTTTTTTTTTTTTAAAGGTCGTTCCTCTTTAAGAATGCCCTTTACATCCCGTCCAGTCACACAGATGCAACAGGTGTTTGCGACCTGTTTTCGTCTTCTGTGCAACTCGGGGAGGGCTGCTACTAGTGTGTCAAATGTAGGTGCATTTCATTCGGTGTGTTCTGGTACCTAGAGCTGGCTTTCTGTTCTTGGAAATAAAAAATCCCGACCTGTGGATCGCACAGCTCAAGTTCCTGTTAACCATGTCGGCAGGATGTAAAAGTGAAGACAGAGTTAATGGAAGCTGTTAAAGAAAATAGTGAGTGTTCTAATTTGTGGAAAGATCCTATCTGCATAGTCATGAGGCCTGACCGGAGCCTGCCATTTGAGTAAAGTGTGCATGCTTGTCTGGTGAGTTTAATGAGACCTTGGGACCAACAACAGGGTGAGAGATGGGCAGTTGTGAGAAAGGGATACAAGCTCTGGGCATTTTAAAATCATATTTGTGTAAAATAAATGCAGTTATGCATTGTTAATGTTGACATGTAGTCTGCTAGGTTTTTAATTTGTGTAAGTTATTCATTACTTGATCTTCCAAGAAAGGACATTAAACTATCCCAACTGATTGCCTCTATGTGTTGCTGGTGAAGGATATGTAAATTAAGAAACATAAATAGCTTAAAATGTATTTTATGCGTATTCCACTTTTGCTCAGTGTACTTTAAGATGTTTGCTTACTGTTAAAATAAGTGCTGTTAAACTAAGCACAGCCATGGAATATCTGACTAAAGGTGTTGGAGGTATGTGTATTTTTGTTTATGGAGATAGCAAGGCAGGAAGGGCAATACTCTGTAAACTGCATTCCATTTCACTTAATAGTGACATATGGACGGTGTTTACAAAATAACACTGCTGGGTGAGATGCTGGTTACTTACAAAACAAATCACATGTCAGCTTTAGGTCATTGTATGAAGTAAAAACTAATTAAATGCATATATCCAGTACTTTACTGTAGATTTTCCACTTTTGAATTGTCTGTTTTTTTTGGGGGGGTTTTTTTGGTACTATTAGTGATTGAATAAGTTAACTCTTATTTATAGTGGTTAAAATGATTAGGTGATGCAGACATTAACGTATGCATCTGAATATATGATAAAACTGGTTTTCTGATTAAACATATATATAATCTACTTGTGTGCGTACCTTGTCTGTAAAGGAAGTGCTTTGAGATTTCCATTACTATAGTGACCTTATGCATTTTTCCTGACTATAGCTACAAACAAGACATTTTCAAAGTGTCTCATCGTTAACATGTCTTTTGTAGTGTGAATGTGTAACATGTGTGGAAGGCCTAAAAGTGTACAAGTACCGACCACTCAATGCTATTTATGCATTTTTAAATATTCTTTAAATGCAGTAAAAATGCTGCTCTCTTGGTCCATTTATAGCTTTGAGTGGTGGTTTTTAATTTCTGTACTTGCGCTATATTAGAATTTGTGTTGTAGGCCGTGTACACTGTTTTTTGTATTTATTCCTTTTAACAACCTAGATTGTTACATCAGTCAAAACTCAGTGCAAATTGTACTACAGCTTTTAAGGCTGTTACGTTTCCAACTCTGTTCTGTGGTGCTGCTGTTGAAAATTGTATGTGAGGCTAGAGCATAGTAGCACTCATCAATGCTTAACACAGAGGATTACGATTGGATTTTGGATAATAACTAGCTTGCTATTTGAAGCATGTACCCTGTGGCATATACCTCCCTAAGCATCTAAAGCAACTTGAGAGCCCTCAATGTTTCCTCTCTAAAAAGATCTCAGGTCTGTGTACCCTTAGCCATTCTGATAGACTAAATGCTTTGCCCCTCTCTTCAATATCATACAGACTCCTGAGGGGTGATTTCAGCTTAGACTTCTATATAACAAATGACGCAGAACTCTTTGAACTCCTTCACTTAAAGACAACTAGTGGTAAAGAAAACACCTGCTCTACAGAGAGGGAGGTAGGTCTGTGTGTGTGTGTGTGTGTGTGTGTGTAAGTAAGGGGGGTCATACCTCACAATTATCCAGATTTTTGCCTCATATTTTTGGTTTGTTTCTCATAAAATTGTGTTTTTTTCTTGCAAATCACTAAGGATTGAAGTCAAAATATTGGCAGACATTTGAGTTTTAGGCTTCATATCCTCAGAAAATGTATGCTAATACAAAACTTGTTATTCTATCCACTTTCTATGGAGGTAGGGGTATGTATTTGTGTGTGTCATAACTTAGAACTGTAAAGATTTTCACAGAATGTCCAAAATTTTGCCTCATATTTTTGGTCTGTTCCTCATAAAAATTCTTTTTTTGATATCACTGGGATGAGCTAACGATTAAAGTTGCTAAATAATGACATTTGTTTGTGCTTCAGACTTCATCCCTTAGAAAACGCATTCTAACACAAATCCTGTTATTGCAGCAACTTTCTAAATGGGTCCCTAGTTTTGGGCCCTTGTCCCAACATTATAACAAGCTTTGTCCAGATTTCTTGTGCTAAGAGATTGAGAAGTAGTGTGTGTGCATGTATGTATGTATGTATGTATGTATAAGAGTGAGGTAGCATACCCCTCAGCTGTACAGGTTTTTGCCCCATATTCCCCCTAAAAGGATTGAAGTTGCTAATAAATAACAGACATTTCAATTTTAGACGTCATATCTTTTAGAAAAATGCATACTAACAAATTCTGTTATTTTTAGCAATTTTCTAAGTTCATGAAGGCAATATTTATAGTCTGTCCCTGTTTGTTTATTTTAGGCTTTGTCCAGATTTCTTGCACTAAGATGAGGGAGGTGTGTGTGAGAGAGAGTGAAATGCCCTAGTTAGAGTTAGCAGGTGGAATTTATTTTCAAGTGCATTTTTAAGGAACTGTGAGCTTCAAGGGAAGAAAAATTTACTGCTGCTCATGCTAAGTTTGCTTAAAATATACAACTGTTTTGTTCAGCAAATGGTATCACTATTGTCATATAAAATTTTAAAGCAGTGTTAGTAGCACAGCAGGTCGCATACCTGCATCTTGATGTAGAAAGCTATAGGTTCTACTTCCACAGCATAGGGCATCTGCTTTAGGCCTGTGATTCTTTTAGTGAGGTATTTCTATGGCCTTTCCAGTTGTTGCAGATGTCTTGAGAGGTACATACCAAATGGGGCATTGTATTCTATAATGGGTCTAATGAGGGATGAGTTCAGTTGGACAATGACCTCCTTTTTTTCTGGATGAAAAGCCCTTAGTGATGAGGTGTGCCACATAGAAGGATTTCCTGACTAGCGATGTGGTTATCGAAGGTGAGACCACTGCCCACCTGTGTCCCTAAGTCTCTTATCACACTTTCGGTGTTTAGTGTACTGCCACCTATGTGGTAATTCACGGGTACATGTTTTTTCCAAAGGGGATAACTATACATTTCTAGACACTGAGCTTGAGCCCATGGCTTTGGCACCAAGCATATGTTTCTGTAAGGCCCTTTTGTAGAGTATCTCCATCATTTGGAGATTTAATAATGGCTCCCAGTTTGTAGTCATCTGCGAACTTTGTTAGCCAGAGTCCGTTAGTATTGGCCTGTATGTCAGAGACGTAGATGCCAAACAAGAGTGGTCCCAGGAATGAACCCTGAGGTACTCCACTTGTCACTTGTTTGGAGCTGGATTTGGCATCAGCTACTTTTAAATTGTGGGTTCTGTCAGTAAGCCAGTTGGCAACCCATCAAGTGATGTAGGGATCAGTACCCAGCTTAGTAATTTTATCTATGATTCCAGAGTGGAGGATGGTTTCAAAGGCCTTGGCAAGGTCCAGATAGGCTGTGTGGACCACCTTACCCTTGGCCACGGCTCTGGAGACTGATTCGAAGACGTCAATCAAGTTCAGGAGCCAAGATCTGCACTTCATGAACCCAAACTTGGGTGGAGTCCAGTGTTTGTAGGTTGTCAATCTCTTTTTTTATAAGTTCCATGATAATGCTTTCCATGGACTTGCAGATCAGGCTCATCAGACTGATGGGGCGGTAGTTCCCAGGATCCAAGTTGGATCGCCCCTTATGGAGTGGGATAACTGTAGCTGTGCGCCACTCAGTGGGCAAAAGGAAAGTTAAGAAGTCCTTGTGTATCTATCTCCATCACTGCCTCAGTCATTGGTGAGTGACTCCTTTGTGGCTAAACTGTTTCCTTGGATGATCCATCTTTTGCCTTCTGGTTCCTCTAGCTGCAGCTCTTTAGGAAGCCATTAATGACTGGGAGATTGACATATTCCCTGCAGCTATAGGGTTGATTCACTGGGCAAGGAAAAAACACTTTGGTTGACCTTCCAGATATGAGTGGTTGAATGTATACTGCTTAGCTGGGGTAAGGTACCTGATTCCAGGCTAGTGCTCCTGTCATGAGTCAGTCCCGTTCCAGGGATTTCCCTAGGAAGAAAAAGCAGAAACTTAAAAATGTATCTTCTCCTGTGCCTGTTGTTGAGTCAGGTCTACTAATAGCACCATTTAAAAAAGGGAAAAACTTGGCTAGGCTTGTAAGGGCCTCAGGGCCATTAGCCTAGTAATCTCTTATAATCCTGTGAAGCTTGGTTGTAAGCAGTCTGCTGTCTAAAGACTGTGAAGATGCAGCCTGCACTTAGACAATCCATTGGCCTAGACAGAGCGAGAGAGAGAGAGAGTTTTTCTTTTTCTTTTTTTCTTTTTTCTTTTACGGACAATATGGCTCCTTGTTTGCATATATGCCTACAAAATCTTGCATGTTAAAGGTCAAAATAAACAATAAGTGATATAAATCCATGGAAGTATGACAGTATTTATGAAGTAATGTATGTATTATGCTATTTTCTTTTCTTAAAAATGTTTATTGGTTGTAGAAAACTTTCATACCTCACAATTCAGATTTTTGTCTCATATTTTCAGTTTGTTTCTCATAAAATTGTGTTCTTTTGGCAAATAATTGAAGACTGAAGTCAGAAATTAATGGCAGGCATTTGAGTTTGACTTCATATCCTCAGAAAATGCATACTAATGCAAACTTTGTTGTTCTATGCACTTTCTAAGGGGCTCAGGGGATGTATGTGTGTGTCATACCTATCATAGGTTCATAGGTTCATAGGTTCATAGGTTCATACTAGGCTATCTGCCCGAGGGCATTTACAAGCCTAGCCCATAGTTTTGTGGCTTACGCCACCCCTTTAGTATGGGGAACTATACCCATTATTTTGCTGTGCCTCTGTTGAGCAGTGACACTGAGGTAATCCCTGGGGTATATCTGTGATCTCCCATCCATTGGTCAAGATTTCTCTTGAACAAGGCCAGCGAGGTGCTCTGCCTCACATATACCGGGATTTTATTCCACAGCATAGGGAGTCTTTGGTTGATGAATCTATCCCTCCAGCACGTCCTATTAATAGCCGTATCAACTGTACAGATTTCCACAGAATGTCCAGATTTTGCCTTATCTTTTTGGTCTATTCCTCATAAAAATTCATTTTTTTTTTGACAAATCGCTGGGATGAGCTAAGGATTAAAGTTACTAAATAATAACATGTATTTGATTTTCAGACTTCATATCCTGTAGAAAATTAATTCTAATACAAATCCTGTTATTCTAGCAACTTTCTAAATGTGGCCCTAGTTTGGGCCTTTGTCCCCAACATTATAGTAGGCTTTTTCGAGATTTCTTGTGCTAAGAGATTGAGAGGTACTGTGTGTGTGTGTGTGTGTGTGTGTGTGTGTGTGTGTGTGTGTGTGTGTGTGTGTGTGTGTGTGTGTGTGTGTGTGTGTGTGTGTGTGTGTGTGTGTGTGTGTGTGTGTGTGTTCAGCTGTCCAGGTTTTTTCAGAATGTCCAGATTTCTGCCCCATATTCCTCCTGAGCTTTTCTCCCTGGGCCTCCACTGAAAAAGGGATTTTGCACAGATGGACTATCCTGGTTAACAAATGCCAAATAAATAAAAAGGATTGAAGTTGCTAAATAATAACAGACATTTGAGTTTTAGATGTCATATCCTTTAGAAAAATGCATACTAACACAAATCCTGTTATTCTACAATTATTACATTCAAGAGAGCAATATTTATAATCTGTCCCTATTTATTTTAGGCTTTGTCCAGATTTATTGCACTAAGAGGTTGAGGTATGCATGTGTGAGAGTGAAATGCCCTATTTAGAATTAGCAGGTGGAATTTATTTTCACATACATTTTTAAGGAATTGTGAGCTTCAAGGGAAGAGATGTTTACTGTTGCTCATGCTAAGTCTGCTTAAAATGTGCAACTGTTTTGTTTAGCAAATGGTATTACTGTTGTGGTCCAGAATGTCAAAACAGTCTTAGTAGCATAGCAGGTAGCATACTTGCATCTTGATGTAGAGGGCTGTAGGTTCTACTCCCACCACATGTAAATTTGTATTTTAAGGGGGTGGAGTGCTGTAGTCCTGAGGATGTCCTCCTTTGGATGAGATGCCTATTAACTATGAACCTGTGTTTCCGCTTGCCACTTATTTCTAGGTCTTTTTGGACTTGTTGGCTGTTGGTGAAGCACCCACCAAGAGGAGAAAATGCTGAGAGAAGAAAGGAGCCACTTTTGAGATTTTAAGTATTTTGCTTCAGATTATTTGTTAAGTTTTTCTGCATTGCCGCCTACTTTTGAGCATTTTCTGGCTTGTTAAACTTGATTTCTGTGTTGGTAACTATTTAGAATACAACCTAGAGCTGAATACTGAATTTCCTGCCTGCACTTATTTTTAAAATCGTTTTTTTTTCTTAAAACTTGCATTTTATCTGTCTCTGGCCTAGCACTCAAGTGTGGGGTCATTTACTGCACTGTTCTAACTTGTTGATACTTGTGAACCACTGCTTTCCTTAATAAAAAACAAAAAAACAAAAAAAATCTTGCTTTTTTCCCACTTTTCTGAGATTTAAAAAAGTTCAGTTACAGATTTGCTGTTCTGAACTGTTGGCAAGTTTCTTGGAGGCCATTGTTTGCTCTGGCTAAAGGGAAGTCTCTGTGTTCACCAGTGGCAGTGGTTAACACTGAGCAGCCTGCCTGTCCCTGTAGGAGTGGTTACTACATTGAAACTGTAGTTTTATTGGCCATTTTGGGTCAATTCCTAATTCCTTGATCTCCCTCTCTTAAACCCCAATTGCCTCATGGTTTTGGCATCTTTTTGGAATTGTTGGCTGTTGGTGAAGCACCCACCAAGAGGAGAAAACGCTGAGAGAAGAAAGGAGCCACTTTTGAGATTTTAAGTATTTTGCTTCAGATTATTTGTTAAGTTTTTCTGCATTGCCGCCTACTTTTGAGCATTTTCTGGCTTGTTAAACTTGATTTCTGTGTTGGTAACTGTATTTAGAACACAACCTAGAGCTGATTACTGAATTTCCTGCCTGCACTTATTTTTAAAATCATTTTTTTCTTAAAACTTGCATTTTATCTGTCTCTGGCCTAGCACTCAAGTGTGGGGTCATTTACTGCACTGATCTAGCTTGTTGATACTTGTGAACCTCTGCTTTCCTTAAAAAAAACAACAAAAAAAATCTTGCTATTTTCCCACTTTTCTGAGATTTAAAAAAGTTCAGTTACAGATTTGCTGTTCTGAATTGTTTGCTTGGGCTAAAGGGAAGTCTCTGTGTTCATCAGTGGCAGTGATAAACATTGAGCAGCCTGCCCCTGTGGGAGTGGTTACTGCCTTGAAACTATAGTTTTATTGGCCATTTTGGGTCAATTCCTAACTCCTTGATCTCCCTCTCTTAAAACCCGATTGCCTCGTGGTTTTGGCGTCTTTTTGGACTTGTTGGCTGTTGGTGAAGCACCCACCAAGAGGAGAAAACGCTGAGAGAAGAAAGGAGCCACTTTTGAGATTTTAAGTATTTTGCTTCAGATTATTTGTTAAGTTTTTCTGCATTGCCACCTACTTTTGAGCATTTTCTGGCTTGTTAAACTTGATTTCTGTGTTGGTAAGTGTATTTAGAACACAACCTAGAGCTGATTACTGAATTTCCTGCCTGCACTTATTTTTTAAATTGTTTTTTTCTTAAAACTTGCATTTTATGTCTCTGGCCTAGCACTCAAGTGTGGGGTCATTTACTGCACTGTTCTAACTTGTTGATACTTGTGAACCTCTGCTTTCCTTAAAAAAAAAGACAAAAAAAAAAAAATATTGCTTTTTTCCCACTTTTCTGAGATTTAAAAAAGTTCAGTTACAGATTTGCTGTTCTGAACTGTTTGTAAGTTTCTTGGAGGCCACTGTTTGCTTGGGCTAAAGGAAAGTCTCTGTGTTCATCAGTGGCAGTGATAAACATTGAGCAACCTGCCTGCCCCTGTGGGAGTGGTTACTGCCTTGAAACTGTAGTTTTATTGGCCATTTTGGGTCAATTCCTAACTCCTTGATCTCCCTCTCTTAAAACCCTCTTTTGCACGGTTTTGTGCATTTTTGCACATAGCTCAACATCAGGCAGTGCCGCCTAATTGGGTTTAAACTATTCCTGGCTCCACAAAGTCTGCTCTTCACTTTTTCCCTTAGAACTGCTCTATCTCTCAAATTAAACCCCATATTCTCATTCTAAGGCCCCTCACTGGTCCAAATAAGTAATTTTACAAGTTAGCACTAACAAACCATAAGCACTACTTACTCTTATACTCTCTACGATTACCTTGTTCCCTATTGGTCCATTTTAATTCAGTTCCCTATATTACTCTAGCATGTCGAAAGGTCAGTCAATGGTTTCCTCTCCAGTCCAGCTGGTGAATCTGGGAATTTTGAGGCAATGTTACAACTGTCTCATGTACACGGACAACCCTCTCCTCCTCCAAACAGGTTCAAATATATGTGAGAGATGCAACCATATAGCCAAACTGGAGGCTGAGCTCTCTCATCTCAAAAGTGGTGTAACCAGTCAGGAGGAGAAGCTAACCTCACACAACACAATTCCAGTATCACATACTCCCACCACAACAGCAAACCAAACACATAAAAACACAAAAACATACTCGGAGGCTCTAAATAAAAATCTACCTAAGCAACAGAGACCTCCAAAGCAGACATCCAAGCAAACGCTACCCCAAAACAAAACACATACAACACATAGCACACAAAGTCAGTGTGCCAAGCAGTCACAGCCCTTAAGGCTGAATAACACACCTGATACTCTTGTAATAGGTGACTCTATTGTCAGACACACTGACGTCCTGCTCACCAGGCTGAATAAAGAGAAGGTCACAGTGACCTGCCTGTCGGGCGCTAGGATCCGCCACATAATGCAAGCACTCAGGTCACTCTAAAGCAAATACAAATATGACTCAGTCATTGTACATGCTGGCATGAA
This sequence comes from Protopterus annectens, assembly GCF_019279795.1. Taxonomy (NCBI): domain Eukaryota; kingdom Metazoa; phylum Chordata; order Ceratodontiformes; family Protopteridae; genus Protopterus; species Protopterus annectens. Next base: position 1,047,308,450 of record NC_056728.1, on the reverse strand, counting down.
TGACCTGAGATGTACCTCCCTCGACTACATGAAAAGAGACATAAAGCTCTCTGATCATGTAGCCCAGGCCGGTATGACCCTGACCTTGAGCAGCATCTTAGCCTCACCTAGAATGATGCCACAGTATAAAGACAAAATGATCAATTTTAACAATTGGCTAAAATTTTGGTGTCATTCAAAGGGGATCCAGTGTCTGTCAGCCTGGGATGACATGCTCGACAAGCCACATTGCTTCACTAGGGACGGCTTGCACCTGTTACCCCTGGGCTTTCGGATATTGGCAAAGGCTCTTGCCACTCCCATAGTGCCTTTTTTAGGCAAGGCTCAAAAGTCAAACCCACCTCCATAGACAGCACAAGGAACAAGAAACTAAGGGTAATGCTGCTAAATGCCAGAAGTCTTAACCTCAAGATGCATGCACTCGAAGCTCTCCTCAGTATGGAGAACATTGATAACTGTGCAGTGAGAGAAACCTGGTTCAAGGCTCCAGAGAACACCCCAGCACTACCAGGTTATACCTCATATCATGCTTTTCGGCCCCAAAACCCGGACCGAACCACAAAAGGAGGGGGAGTTTCCATATTTATCAAGGATATCCACACCTCCAGGTTAGTGGCATTGCATGAAGTATCGGAGACCACCCATGTGCAACTGACAGTGGGCAAGACTGCTTTTCAGTTTATAGCATCCTACAGACCACCCTCTCAAAGTCAGGAATCCCACTCGGCTTTCCTGAAAACATTGTAGAACATGAAGATCTCTCCAAACACCATTATATTGGGCGACTTCAACTACCCAAACATAGACTGGGAGCATTACTCAAGCCTCAGCACCTTAGCCCAAAGGTTCCTGGAATTTATAAACTCAAATGCTATGGAACAACTAGTCACCACTCCCACAAGAGGGGAAAACATACTAGACCTGATCATTACCAACATGGGGACTCTATGCTCCATACCAGAAGTATATATCATTGGTAAGATCAGACCATAAATTAATTTCACTGGATATCCACATCCCGACCCCACCCCCAGCCCAGAATACCACAGTGAAAAACTTCTCAAAAGCGAACTTCACACTTCTCAAAACCGAAGTGGAATCCTTCAAGGCCCCAGGGCCAGTGGAAACTATGGCCCAAACTGCAGAATCCTATATAAACGCATTCTACGGACATCTCCAGGAATGCATGGATCATGCTATCCCAAACAAAATTAAGACCCAATCATCCAAAGGCAGGCATCCAGTCTGGTGGATCCCAGCCATAAATAAACTGTACAACAGAAGGAGGAAGCTACTACATGATAGAGCAAAATCCCTAAAAGGGAAGGCACCTCTGATCAGTACTAGCAAAAATTACGATCCCTCATAAAATCCTCCAAGGCCAGCTTCGAGAGAAAAATTGCACAGGACACTAAAGACAATCATAAGGCTTTTTTCAGTTATGTTAGGAACCTAGGATGCAACTCCCAGACTTGTTCTGAGTTGATTCTAAGCGACAAAAAATACACTGAACCCACAGACATCACCAATATCCTGGCAGACAGGTTCAGTGCAAACTTCTCCACCCCCTCCCCCAAAGAGCAAGTATCTATCCCGGCAGAGTGCAGCCTCCCAAACATCTCTGATGCTCAGGTGAAGGCCGCCCTCTCCAAAGCAAAAAACACTGCTTCCATGGGACCAGATGGTGTCCCGGGTTGCATCCTACATGAACTCCAAGAAGAACTAATCCCTCAAGTAAAACTACTGTACAATCTCAGCCTCACTACAGGATATGTGCCCAAAGAATGGCGTACAGCAACAGTGGTCCCACTCCACAAAGGTGGCGCCTCTGCGGACCCTTGAAACTATCACCCCATAAGCCTGACTAGCCTAGTCTGCAAGGCTATGGAGAGGATCATCATGGAACTCATAAACAAAGGCATTGGGGACCTACAGACACTAGATCCTACCCAATTTGGCTTCGTCAAGGGCAGATCCTGCCTTTTGAACCTGGTCAACTTCTTCAAAACAGTCACCAAGGCCATAGATGAAGTGAAGGTAGTCCACACAGCCTATCTGGACCTCGCAAAGGCATTTGACACAATACCCCACTTGGGCATCATAGATAAGCTATCCAGCCTAAATATAAACCCCTATGTCACAAGATGGGTCGCAAACTGGCTCAAAGACAGAACCCACAGAGTCAGAGTTGCTGGAGCCCTGTCAGACTCGAAACCGGTCACAAGTGGCATCCCACAAGGTTCTGTCCTGGGACCTCTCTTGTTCGGTATTTATTTTTCTGATGTATAGGCCAACATGGGAGGACTATGGCTCACCAAGTTCGCAGATGATTGCAAACTGGGCACCATAATCGACTCTCCAGCTGACACAAACATCCTTCAAAAAGGTCTCGCAGAGACGGATAACTGGTGCCAGAGCCATGGTCTAAAGCTAAATGCCAAAAAGTGTATAGTCATATCCTTTGGCAAAAACAATGTGCCCACAAATTACCACATAGGTGGTAACCAATTAAGTACAGAGAAAGTAATTAGGGATCTGGGGACCCAAGTTGATAGCAATCTCTCCTTTGACAACCACATTGCCAAAGTGGTTAGAAAGATCTTCTACATAGCCCACCTCATCATGAAAGGATTCACATCTAGACCAAGAGAGGTAATCGTGCCCCTTTATTCATCCCTCATCAGGCCCATCATAGAATACAATGCCCCCTTTGGGATGTACCTTACCCGACACCTGCAGCAATTAGAAAGACCCCAAAAGTACCTCACCAGGATGATCAAGGGACTCAAACAGATGCCATATGCTGCTCAGTTAAAAAAACTCCAGCTCTACTCAGTTGCATACCGCCTACTTCGAGGCGATCTATGCCTGACATATAAAGCTATGTCCAACGCAGAATTAGTGGACATGCTCCACCTCAATAAATCTAAATCCCTTAGATCCACGCGATCGAGGGACTTGAACCACAGCACAGAAATAAATAGAACATGCTGGCAGGACAGATTCATAACCCAGAGGCTCCCTTCGCTCTGGAATAGAATTCCAATTCATGTTAGGCAGAGCACCTCACTGACTCTCTTCAAGAAGAATTTTGATTAGTGGATGGGGGATCGTAGGTTTGTCCCAGGGATTACTTCCATGTCACTATTAGACAGAGGCACAGTAAACTAAACTTTAAAAAGGGCACAGTATACTCAAATCAAGGGGTGGCATAAGACAAACACAATCGAGCTAGGTTTATAAATGCCCCAGAGCAGATAGACAAGTATGAACCTATGAACCTTAGCATTTTTTTTAAATGTAACATAGGCAATTTATTGTTTAAGGGCAGTAGGCACTGAATTTGTAGATGAAACACTGAAATATAAAGCTGTTTTTTAGCAACAACCTCTCCATTAGTTTCAGATCTCTTTAATGTGAAATTATTCCGATGACTTTTACTTCTGCAGAGATTGTGCATATTGACTGATATTGGTAGATTGTAATGATAGACATTTAAGTGGCCTTTTATAGGTTCATAGGTTCATAGGTTCATAGGTTTATACTAGGCTATCTGCCCTAAGGCATTTATAAGCCTAGCCCAAAGTTTTGTGGCTTACGCCACCCCTTATATGAAAAAATACTGTACCCATTAGTTTGTTGTGCCTCTGTCCAGCAGTGACACAGAGATGATTCCCGGGGTAAACCTACGATCTCCCATCCACAGGTCAAGATTTCTCTTGAACAGAGCCAGCGAGGTGCTCTGCCTCACATGGACCAGGATTTTATTCCACAGCATAGGGAGTCTCTGAGTGATAAATCTATCCCTCCAGCACGTCCTATTTATATCCGTGCTAAGGTTTAAGTCGCTGCTCTGGTGGTTTTGGTGGATTTGGATTTTTGAGGTGGAGCATGTCCATTAATTCGGGTTGGACATGGCCTTGTATGTCAGGCACATGTCACCTCTGAGCAGACGGTATGCGACTGAATAGAGCTGGAGTTTCTTCAATCTGGCAGCATATGACAGATTTTGGAATCCCTTTATCCTTTTGGTGAGGAACTTTTGGGGTCTCTCCAATTGCCGCAGATGTCGGGTGAGATACATCCCGAATGGGGCATTGTACTCGATCATTGGTCTGATAAGTGAAGAGTACAGGGGAACCATGACCTCACTAGATCTGGATGTGAATCCCTTCATGATCAGGTGGGCAATGTAGAAGGTCTTTCTAACCACTTTAGCAACGTGAGTGTCAAAAGAAAGGCCACTGTCAACCTGGGTCCCCAGGTCCCTGATAACCTCTTCTGTGCTTAGTGGATTGCCACCTATATGGTAGCTTGGGGTTACCTTGTTTTTCCCGAAGGGTATGACTATACATTTTTTGGTGTTTAACTTCAGGCCATGGCTCTGGCACCAGCTATCTGTTTCCGTGAGTCCCTTCTGAAGGATATCCGTGTCCGATGCACTTTCCACTATGGCGCCCAGTTTGCAGTCACCTGCAAACTTTGTCAGCCAAAGTCCTCCCATGTTAGCCTGTACTTCTGCGAAGTAGATGCCGAACAATAGGGGGCAAGGACCGAGCCTGTGGGACACCACTTGTGACCGGCTTGGAGTCTGACATAGCGCCAGCAACTCTAACCCTGTGGGTTCTGTCCTTGCCAGTTTGCAACCCATCTTGTGACATATGGGTTTACATTTAAGCTGGTAAGTTTTTCTACAATACCCGAGTGGGATATTGTGTCGAAAGCCTTTGCAAGGTCAAGGTAGGCTGTATGGACTGCCTTTCCCTCATCAATGGCCTTGGTGACTGTTTCGAAGAAGTCGAACAAGTTCAAAAGGCATGATCTGCCCTTGACGAAGCCAGACTGGGTCGGGTCCAATGTCTGCAAGTCCCCTATATCTTTGTTTATGAGCTCCATTATGATCCTCTTCATAGCTTTGCAGACTAGACTTGTTAAGCTTATGGGGCGGTAATTACCAGGGTCCGTAGAGGCACCGCCTTTGTGGAGTGGGACCACAGTTGCCGTACGCCACTCCTTGGGCACGTATCCTGTGGTAAGGCTGAGATTAAACAGCTGCCTTATGTGCGGGTTTAATTCCTCATTTAGCTCATGTAGCACACAGCCGGGGACACCATCCAGTCCCATTGATGCTGTGTTTTAGCTTTAGAGAGAGCAGCTTTCACATGCGCATTTGAGATTTCTGGGAGGCTACACTCCGCTGGGATAGTTATCTCTCCTTTAGTGGGGGAGAGGGGGGTGAAGTTTGCACTGAATCTGTCTGCCAGTATGTTGGCAATGTCTGTGGGTTCAGTGATTTTTGTATCATTTTGGACTAATTCTGAACATATCTGGGAGTTTCCACCCAGGTTCCTAACATAGCTGAAAAAGGCCTTATGATTGTCCTTTGAATCCATGGCAATTTTTCTCTCAAAATTGGCCTTAGTTGATTTTATGAGTGCTCGTATTTTTTACTAATAATGATCAGGGTGACTTCCCTTTTATGGATTTTGTTCTATCATGTAATAGCTTTCTCCTCTTATTGTAAAGTTTGTTAATGGCTGGGGTCCACCAGACTGGACGCTTGCCCTTTGTGGAAAGAGTCTTGGTTTTATTTGGGATTGCCTGATCCATGCAGTCCTGGAGGTGTTCATAGAAGGCATTTGTAAGGGCTTCCGCAGCTTGGGTTGTGGTTTCCACTGGCTCAGGGGCCTTGAAGGATACCACACCAGTCTTGAGTAGTGTGAAGTTTGCTTTAGAGAAGTTCTTCACTGTGGTCTTTTTGTTTGGGGTGGGGCGTGATGTGGATTTCCAGTGAGATTAGTTTATGATCAGATCTCACCAATGAGGGATATACTTCCGTGTGGAGCATTTTGTCCCCATGTTTGTGATAATGAGATCTAGTATATTTTCTCCTCTAGTGGGAACAGTGACTAGCTGTTCCATGGCATTTGAATTTATGAACTCCAGGAACCATTGGGCTAGAAAGTTAGGGCTTGAGTAATGTTCCCAGTCTATATTCGGGTAGTTGAAGTCACCCAATATGATGGTGTTTGGAGATACATTTATACCCTCCAGTGTCTTCAGGAAGGCTGTGTGGGGTTCCTGAGTTTGAGAGGGTGGCCTGTAGCATGCTACAATTTGTAGAGCAGTTTTGCCTATGGTTAGTTGCACCTGGATGGTTACCGAAGCTTCGTGCGTTGCCACTAACCTGGAGGTGTGGATATCCTTTATGAATATGGATACACCCCCTCCTTTTGTGGTGTGGTCCGGGTTTTGGGGCGAACGCATGATATGAGGTAAAACCTAATAGTGCCGGGGTGCTCTCAGGAGCCTTGAACCAGGTTTCAGTTACAGCACAGACATCGATGTTCTCCATACTGAGAAGGGCCTCGAGTGCGTGCATTTTGAGATTTAGACTTCTGGCATTGAGCAGCATTACCCTCAGTTTCTTCCCATTTTTGTTTTCTAGGGTGGTAGGTTTAGAATTTGAGCCTTGCCTAAAAAAGGCACTATGGGGGTGGCAAGAGCCTTAGCCAATATCCAGAATCCCAGGGGTGACAGGTGCAAGCCGTCCCTTGCGAAGCAGCGTGGCTTGTCAAGCATGTCATCCCAGGCAGGCAGACACTGGATCCCCTTTGAATGACATCAGACATTAAGCCAGTTGTTAAAGCTGATTATCTTGTCTCTATATTGTGGCATCATTCTTGGTGAAGTAAGGATACTGCTCAGGGTCAGGGTCATACCTGCCTGGGCTACATAATCAGAAAGCTCCTCTATGTCTCTTTTTATGTAGTCCAGGGAGGTACGTCTCAGGTCGTTCACACCAGCATGGACAATAACTGTGTCATATTTGTACTTGCCGTGGAGTGACCCAAGTGCTTGTGTTATGTGGCGGATTCTAGCGCCCGATAGGCAGCTTACTGTGACCCTCTCCTTGTTCAGCCTGGTGAGTGGGACGTCAGTGTGTCTGACTATGGAGTCACCTATGACAAGTATGTTTGGTGTTGTATTTGGCCTTAAGGGCTGTGACTGCTTTGCACACTGATTTTGTGGTTTATGTGCTGCTTGTAGGGTGTCTTGAGGTAGCAGTTGTTTGGGTGTCTGCTTTGGAGGCCTCTGCTGTTTAGGTAAATTTTTACTCAGAGCCTCCGAGTATGTCTTTGTCTGTTTATGTGTTTGATTCAGTGGTGTGGTAGCATTATGTGAGGCTGGTTTTGTGGTGTGTGTAGTTGCCTTCTCCTCCTGTCTAGTCTTGCCAGTCCTGAGTTGAGAGAGCTCAGCCTCCAGTTTGGCTAAATAGCTGCATCTCTCGCAAGTATTTGTGTTATGTGGGAGGAGGAGAGGATTGTCTGTGTACATGAGGCAGTTATAACATTGCCTCAAGATTCACAGATTCACCAGCTGGACCGGAGAGGAGATTGACAACTGACCTTTGGACATGCTAGAATAATATTGGGAATTCCTTTATAATTGAAAACAAGGGCCAGTGGGGAGTGAGGGTGTAGTGCTTTTAATTTTTAGTGCTGACTTGTATAATTGCTTTAGTGAGCAAGTGCCAGGTAACTTGAGTGCAATGTGTTACAAGTAACTAAATGCAAAAACGACAAACAGTAACTTTCTTTCAAGTGAAACAAGGAAATAAGTACAGTAAGCAATGCAGATATCACTAGTGATCCACAGAAGCACTGAGAAGCTGCGTATTAGGTGGAATTAGCATTCCAGGGAAATAACAAGCAAACAAACAAGCATATAAACAAAGCTAGATTCAGCAGGCCTGGATCTAGTCTATGCTACAGCAAACAAGGTGTACCAATTTCAGTAAGATACAGTTCAAATATTCAGGCACTATAAACCTTTAACCAAAAATTCCCAGCTCAGAAGGGCAGAGTCCAGCCTCTTCTCCCACAAGAGTGCAGACCACGAACCTTCTTAATGTAAAATAACTGGCCTGAAGCCCAAGTGCTTAAACCAGAACTAATACACTTGGACACTGGGCTCTCAATCAGCAGTTCCCAACTTAGAAGGATGAAAGCTACCTGTCCTGCCACCACAGTGCTTGCCCAAACCTTCCTAATGTAAAACAACTGGTCTGAAGCCCAAGTGCTTAATCCAAAAGACTTAGAATGATAGCTACACTTTAATCAAGTTACAACCAAACAGTAATAAATACAATTGAATACTTTAGAGAATGTCTGGATTAGTGCTCAAGTTACACAAACAAAGCTAGATCCAGCAGGCCCGAATCCAGTCTATGCCACAGCAAACAAGGTGCACCAACTTCAGTAAGAAGCAGTTCAGATATACATGCACTATAAGCCTTTAACCAGAAATTCCCAGCTCAGAAGGGCAGAGTCCAGCCTCTCCTCCCACAAGAGTGCAGACCACGAACCCTCTTAATGTAAAATAACTGGCCTGAAAGCCCAAGTGCTTAAACCAGAATTAATACACTTTTAGAATAACAGACACTGAGCCCTCAATCAGCAGTTCCCAACCTAGAAGGATGTAAGCTACCTGTTCTGCCACAACAGTGCAGACCACAAACCCTCTCAGTGCAAAACAACTGGTCCGAAGCCCAAGTGTTTAAACCAAAAGGCTTAGAATGAGTTACACCAAGCAGTAATAAATACAACTGAGTATTTTTAAGATGATGCAAAAGTAAAATGAAGTAGGTAGAAACACAAGTACAGTAAAAGCAGATGAAATTTTTTTTTTTAATCTGAACAAGTGCTGAGATCAAAGAAACAGATTTGAGTGCTGAAACCAGAAAACTGGCTAGTTATAAGACAAAAAAACAAGCTAGAAGGCTTCCCTCAAACACAGAAGGGTTTGGGGGCTCAGAAGCTTACAAATAGTCTATACCACTTAACAGGAAAGGCAGGAAATAAGCTTAATTTTTTTTTGTCTGTTTCTCAGATGCTCTCTTTGTACACAGTAGGAGTGCCTGAAATCAGAATATGATCTCACTGCACTCAGTTAAGTGAGCAAATGAGATGGGCCCAGGGGCAGGCTGAGTGGCGGGCAGTTTCAAGTCCACTAAGATTAACACCAAAACAAAAACAGGGAGGGTGGGTGGGAATAACTGAAGAGCAGAGTTAAAACTGCCAGTTCAGTTAAATATTCCTTCAACACAGTTTAAATCAAATTAAATACTGTATTTTTTTTTTAAAAAAGTGCAGATAAAGGTACTTAAATTCTCTTATACGTCCAGTTGAATATAACCAAGTTCTTAGCCGGCCAAAGCTGAGGTTTTTAAGCAGAAAATATGTCACACTGTACCACCTAAATAGGCAAGGACAGGAAATCAAAGAATGTGGCTACCCCCACACCTGTAATTACTAGCAAATAACAAACAGCAGAGTTAAAACTGCCAGTTCAGTTAAATATTCCTTCAACACAGTTTAAATCAAATTAAATACTGTATTTTTTTATAAAAAAGTGCAGATAAAGGTACTTAAATTCTCTTATACGTCCAGTTGAATATAACCAAGTTCTTAGCCGGCCAAAGCTGAGGTTTTTAAGCAGAAAATATGTCACACTGTACCACTTAAATAGGCAAGGACAGGAAATCAAAGAATGTGGCTACACCCACACCTGTAATTACTAGCAAATAACAAACAGCGGAGTTAAAACTGCCAGTTCAGTTAAATATTCCTTCAACACAGTTTAAATCAAATTAAATACTGTATTTTTTTTTTAAAAAACTGCAGAAAAAGGTACTTAAATTTTCTTATACGTCCAGTTGAATATAACCAAGTTCTTAGCAGGCCAAAGCTGAGGTTTTTAAGCAGAAAATATGTCACACTGTACCATTTAAATAGGCAAGGACAGGAAATCAAAGAATGTGGCTACCCCCACACCTGTAATTACTAGCAAATAACAAACAGCAGAGTTAAAACTGCCAGTTCAGTTAAATATTCCTTCAACACAGTTTAAATCAAATTAAATACTGTATTTTTTTTTAAAAAAAGTGCAGATAAAGGTACTTAAATTCTCTTATACGTCCAGTTGAATATAAACAAGTTATTAGCCGGCCAAAGCTGAGGTTTTTAAGCAGAAAATATGTCACACTGTACCACTTAAATAGGCAAGGACAGGAAATCAAAAAATGTGGCTACCCCCACACCTGTAATTACTAGCAAATAACAAACAGCAGAGTTAAAACTGCCAGTTCAGTTAAATATTCCTTCAACACAGTTTAAATCAAATTAAATACTGTATTTTTTTTTTAAAAAAAGTGCAGATAAAGGTACTTCAATTCTCTTATACGTCCAGTTGAATATAACCAAGTTCTTAGCTGGCCAAAGCTGAGGTTTTTAAGCAGAAAATATGTCACAATGTACCACTTAAATAGGCAAGGACAGGAAATCAAAGAATGTGGCTACCCCCACACCTGTAATTACTAGCAAATAACAAACAGCAGAGTTAAAACTGCCAGTTCAGTTAAATATTCCTTCAACACAGTTTAAATCAAATTAAATACTGTATTTTTTTTTAAAAAGTGCAGATAAAGGTACTTAAATTCTCTTATACGTCCAGTTGAATATAACCAAGTTCTTAGCCGGCCAAAGCTGAGGTTTTTAAGCAGAAAATATGTCACACTGTACCACTTAAATAGGCAAGGACAGGAAATCAAAGAATGTGGCTACCCCCACACCTGTAATTACTAGCAAATAACAAACAGCAGAGTTAAAACTGCCAGTTCAGTTAAATATTCCTTCAACACAGTTTAAATCAAATTAAATACTGTATTTTTTTTTAAAAAAAAAGTGCAGATAAAGGTACTTACATTTTCTTATACGTCCAGTTGAATATAACCAAGTTCTTAGCTGGCCAAAGCTGAGGTTTTTAAGCAGAAAATATATCACACTGTACCACTTAAATAGGCAAGGACAGGAAATCAAAGAATGTGGCTACCCCCACACCTGTAATTACTAGCAAATAACAAACAGCAGAGTTAAAACTGCCAGTTCAGTTAAATATTCCTTCAACACAGTTTAAATCAAATTAAATACTGCATTTTTTTTTAAAAAAGTGCAGATAAAGGTACTTAAATTCTCTTATACGTCCAGTTGAATATAAACAAGTTCTTAGCTGGCCAAAGCTGAGGTTTTTAAGCAGAAAATATTTCACACTGTACCACTTAAATAGGCAAGGACAGGAAATCAAAAAATGTGGCTACCCCCACACCTGTAATTACTAGCAAATAACAAACAGCAGAGTTAAAACTGCCAGTTCAGTTAAATATTCCTTCAACACAGTTTAAATCAAATTAAATACTGTATTTTTTTTTTAAAAAAGTGCAGATAAAGGTACTTAAATTCTCTTATACGTCCAGTTGAATATAACCAAGTTCTTAGCTGGCCAAAGCTGAGGTTTTTAAGCAGAAAATATGTCACACTGTACCACTTAAATAGGCAAGGGCAGGAAATCAAAGAATGTGGCTACCCCCACACCTGTAATTACTAGCAAATAACAAACAGCAGAGTTAAAACTGCCAGTTCAGTTAAATATTCCTTCAACACAGTTTAAATCAAATTAAATACTGTATTTTTTTTAAAAAAGTGCAGATAAAGGTACTTCAATTCTCTTATACGTCCAGTTGAATATAACCAAGTTCTTAGCCAAAGCTGAGGTTTTTAAGCAGAAAATATGTCACACTGTACCACTTAAATAGGCAAGGACAGGAAATCAAAGAATGTGGCTACCCCCACACCTGTAATTACTAGCAAATAACACACAGCAGAGTTAAAACTGCCAGTTCAGTTAAATATTCCTTCAACACAGTTTAAATCAAATTAAATACTGTATTTTTTTTTAAAAAAGTGCAGATAAAGGTACTTAAATTCTCTTATACGTCCAGTTGAATATAACCAAGTTCTTAGCTGGCCAAAGCTGAGGTTTTTAAGCAGAAGATATGACAAGTTGACAAATTATGGTTGAAATGTTCTGAATTGGGCAATTTGTCATTATTGGTTCATATGTTTTGTTTCATTGCTTAATGGAAAAAATGTTCTTAAAAATGCCCTTAAAAATGTTCAGAACTATAAAACACACTCTAAGTGGTGCTGTATTATCAAGGGATATAATTCAGTTATTATATATTATAATTAATACAATCAGGAAGGTGAATCAAAGCAGTTATGCATGGTTCTGAAATGCGTGCAAGGGGCCTATGATTTGAAAACAGTCCAAATGTAAACTTAACCTGCCACTGGCCAGATGCATTTTCTTTGAATGTGGGTTTAAATGCTGTTTCAGTGCATGCGAGTTTCAAAGGTTGAGAAGTTTTAATGCTAAGTCTGTTTTCATTGTAAGACTATTGCTTTGTTTAAGTTTAGGAAATGTCTATCAGTGTTTGTGCTATAAAATAGGAGGTTACTAAGCTATTGGCCCCGAGGCCCTAAAATTTGAAATAAAAGTTGAAAATTAAAACCAAGTATCTGTAATCATTGTAGAAGTGATGCATAAAACAGTATGCACACAGAGAGTTTTGAACAGTGTTTATGGCAACTGGGGAGAAATAGCCAAGTAATGGGATACTGGAATAGTTGTGTGTATGTGTTGGGGGGATTGAAGGGAGTGGGGTTTGGGGGTGGGGTTGGGGCGGTGCTCCAGGTTTGCACCCCACTGCAAAAAATCCTGCAGGCTCCCTTGCCCGTATCTATACATATGTGTGGTCTCATGATGATGATGTCATCAGTGTGTGACACGTTGGTTGAGAGACTCAGCAGAGAGGGATGTTTGTGAGTTACATATACAGGTAATTGATTTTAATTCATTTCTTTAGATTATTGTGAAGATGATTATTACTATACTGATAGGAGGGGTTTTATGACTTTATATTGAAGTTTTTTGTAGTATTGTTAGTTGGTCTGATGAAGTATTTTTTTTAATGCAAAAGTGCTTACCTTCATTAAACTGTTGTCTGCTTGTCACTATCTATTGGTATTTGGTGCTTTATACAACTTCTGCTGTGCGAGTTGCTGTATTTCTTATTTTATTACAAGTGACTGAAGTTTATCCCAAATATCATCTAAATCACAGGGCAAAAATGTCTCACAGACAAGCCATTTAGTAAAAACTACATGAATGACCAACCAAAGAAAGAATTCACTGTGTAATACCTTAAACCTCCTGTAGTACAGGCCTATGAGATATATGCAAATGACCCCTTAAAAACAAACACGTGTTTCAGTTGCATGACTTCTGAATGCCCATGACTTTTTTTTACTTTTTAATTTTACTGTGTATTCAGGCCAATAAAGCTGAAGCCCATTAGCTGTAGATATGCCATATTTTGCCCTTTTTCTGATGTCATCAGAAGGGCGTAAGTGGATTGTTTGACCATGCTTTAGAAGCACAGAGTTTACATATGCAACAGTCTCACCTATCGCTACATTCTAAAATTAATATCACTATTGCTACTGCAAAAAGGGTAAAGTGATACTCAATAACTCCCCCTTGATGAGTTTTTAGCTAGTAAGCTCAGCTTTCCAAGTTCTGACTGCTAAACATCCTTCTTCAACATATAATAACTCATCTGAAAGCCAGTCTTTATTATTGTATTGCTGGGTTTGTTTGGCAGGCACTGATCAGGTTTGTAATAGTTCTTAGAAGGCAACAAAAATGGTAGTCAAATTTCAGCAAGTTCATTGCTCCTGGCTACTAAGAGATACAGAGACAGAGAGAGAAAGAGAAATATGAAAAGGTTCATGCTTCAATGCCCAGTCTGACTCGACTGTCTTTTTATACACTTACAGATTAGCTATTATTTTTGGAGGGAAGAGAATGATTTGTCACGATCCACTTTAATAAAACACACCAACACCCAAAGACCTTTGATGACCTTTACTGTATAACATAATAAGTGAAACATGAAACTTTATTGAACACAATACCAATTCAATTCTTTGTAATTTAAACATGTTATAAATGAAAATGAAATACATAACAATAAGGGCAGTGTAACTGCTCACCTTTGGATAAGCAGTGTCTCCCACTTGCTCATTTATAATTGAACTAACAAGGCAGCATTCTAGCTCACCTTCAGCATTTCTTCACCAATCCAAACCATCAATTCAAGCACATTCACCATCAAACTTTACCACCTCAAATCCTTCACCAACTATCTGCCAGAGGGGGAATAGAAGAAGGGCAAGACTGTCCCTCTTCTCTGCCCACCAGCCCCCACGGATCTGTTCACCCTCACACCATAACCCTACTAACTAATCCCTCTAAAAGTAACCCCAAATTTAAATTAAACAAATTCAGATTAAAATTAACTAAGGTGAACCCCATCTGCCCTATATCACATGGAATCCCTATCCTCAAACTCAACATACCTGATAGTATGCACCCCACCCCCTTCAACTGTTTTGCTAGCAGAAAATTAACATACTTCTTAGCCCTCTCAATCACAGAAAAAAATTATTTGCCTCCCTCCAAAATAACCTGGGAATAATTTCAGACCAAACCGGACAAACTGATGGATAAAGCTTCCTTAATGCTAAGCAATCCTCACAAATATTATAAATTAACTGCTTCTTCGGAATCTTACTCAAATCATTCCCCCTTAAATGAATCACCAAAATTCATGGCAATCCCCACTGACTTTGCAACATGGTAAATATCTGGAGTATCCGGCTCCACATCAGACCTCTAATACCATGTCAGGTAAACTTCAATACAAAATGTTGCAAGCCCAAATTCATGCCGTTGCTTCTAACCACAGCCCGCCTAGCTGCCCACGAAAGAATTACCTAAAATGACAATCCTGACCCGTAAAAAAAAAATAACCACAAAAAAAAAATTCCACCAAACTTATCTAAGTCAAAAATGCATTAGAAGACCACCACCCCACCTTGGTAATGACTTCAATGGAACTGCCTCCCTTCGCTAGATCAGATACCCTACCCACCTTAGACGTATGAGTAGAAAAGTTATCCCTCTCCAAACCCACACTGAGAAGAGTCCTTCTCATAATCAAATGCAATTGCTCACCCGTTAATGCTCTACCACCTACTGATGTAAAAAGTAATCCTTGCGATCTGCCCTCTTTAGCAGCCCACAGCCTCTTTCCCCAAGCCACCGGACACATCCATACTGACCTAAATTCCCTCAAAACTACAGATGTCCCTTTCTGTTCTTGATCAGTTTTCGATGATCTAAGCCTAATGTGCATCACCCTTGACAATATAAGCACATCATCCCACACCAGTGAACCCAATAACTCAGACACATGGAAAGCTCCACAACACATCCATACGCTAGCTGCACCCCATGTCACATATTCTTCTGAACTTCCACACACCCTCCTTAAACCCTTCACCAACATTCTTAAAATCCCCATAATCACCGGCCATCTCCTATCCCTAGAAGGGCCTTCCCTTCTACCCCAACCTTTCAAAACTCAGCCAACTGTCCATGACCTAGTCCAATCCTCTAGTCTGGCCATCCGAGCGAATACCTCAATTGCTACCAAAGCCACCCTCACCGATTATACTGCCTTACCCTGTTTCCTCAGCATAGCTAAATAACGCAGCAATAAACATTCAGACCGCACACACTCATCTTCCAGTACCTGCCTCACAAAACTATCAAAATCAAGCAACGCCCTACCATAGGCTTTCCTTGTAGATACTGCCCACAACTGCTGCACCAACCTGCTAATCACTCCTGTCCAATTTGCCAAATCTTGTCTGGTACCACCTTGGAGTCCTTTGCTGCTGATGGAGTCAACTGCCAAAACCTGCAAAACTGAAAACAAGACAGGCTGTCAGCTATTGCATTCTTTACCCCTGGTTCATGCACCCCTGTAAAAGAAATGTTAATCAATAAACTCTGCAACACTAACTTACAAAGAACCAACAACAATCACTCCAATTGGCCATCTTAACCTGCAATACTCTCACTACTGCAATGTTGTATGAATTAAACACTACCCTCCTACCCCTCAAACAATCCTGCCATATCACTGATGCAGCCCAAATAAGCATAAGTTCAGGAAAGGCAACATCCCATTTCCACTCCTCAGTCCAATGAGAAGGCCGTGGTACCAAAAACCATTGCCCTGCAAAAAATACTGCCATACCCAGACCCCTGGCTGCATCTGTAAACAATTGTAAATCCCCTTGATCTACTCAATCTGTGTGCCAAAATGTGATCCCATTAAACCTGATGTAAAAACTGTGACAACAATGCTAAGTCCTCACGTGCTAATTTACTAACCCTTAGCCTATGGTGCTTACTCTTCCTTCCTTTCAAAAGAAATGCCACCAATCTACAAAACGTATGTCCAGGATGCACTGCCCTGCAAGCAAAATTCATCAACCCCAACAACCCCATCACCTCTCTCACCTGGACTTTGCTCTTGGACTGTACCAAACATGGTTTTCTCCTGTAGATGCACCACCTTTTCCCTCAGTAAATGAAATAAACCTTTGCCTGCATCCGCATTCAAACCCAAGAAGTCTAACACCTTGCTGGACCCTCCAACTTATGTTTAGCCAATGGCATACCCAAATCCTAACACATCCCCAGAAACTCACACATCACCACCTGTGCACCCTCTCTACCCTCACCCACTAGCAAAAAAATCATCTAGATAATGTACTGCTGTCTGCCCCTCCACCCTCTGTTGCCATATCCAATGTAACACTGTGCTAAATGTTTCAAAGATAGAACAGGCCACTACACATTCCATTGGCATAGCTGTGTCAAAATAGAAATGATCCCCCACTACCATGCCTGACAGAATGCAATGGCCTGCCACAGCTGGCCTGCATCACCAATAAATGGCCTACAGGCCTCTGCCAAAGGCCTGTGTCTTACATGTACTGCCAATGCATGTTACATCATGGACACCCAAATAATATAACACACTCCACATAAGCCATATGCAAGGCCATGTGGACAAACCACAGTAACATGTCCACCATGTCTTACTGCATGAACTGTGGACCAACACCAAAACACAGCTGTGATGAGGTGATAAGCTTAGGGAATGTATCAGAGAATGTATGCATAATGTATGGGAGAGGACAGAATAATTGAGGGGGTGGGAGCATGGGCAGCATGGAATGTGCAAGGTCCAACACACAGCTGTGTGCACACACTATTCCTGGCTGCAAACACATAAATGGGTGGCTACAAACCTGCCTGTACACCACAATAGGGGTAATGTCCTAAATTATGACCCCTGCCTCTGGGTAGGTAATCTGTGTGAATCTGTACAGCTGTGAGGTATTGCCACAGCAAGATAAGGCCATACTGTCATGTCAATGGATGTACAAGTATGGGATCCTCTGCCAGCACTGTACCAAGGTGCTGAACCTGACACACGAACCCAACAGCAAGTGTCTGCAGCTCCCCCCTCCAGAATGGCATAACTTTCAATGAATATGTAGGCATTTGCCCACAATACCGGACGCAGCTGCATTCTCCCTTGTTCCCCAGGACATCACTGTGAGCAAGAATGTCCACCTGACAGTACTTGAGGACATAAAACATCACAGTGTATAACAGTACACATGTCTGGATATCTCTGCTAACAGCAGTACTATGTAGCAGAAGCAGCACAGATAAAATCACCTACAGTACACACTATTCCTCACACAGTTTGACCCCCATATTGCTAAATGATCTACAGATACCCTGCAGAAACAGTTTGCTACCTGTAGGTGTACAACATAAAAGTCTGCACTGGAGTACATACTACCTGGAATGGATCCACACATTCAATACAGAAGGGCATATTGGGCATGATCACACACTTAGAGAAATGAAGGCAATGTCAGACAACATACTGAAAGGTCATAGTGGGAATGTTCACACACTTAAAGAAATGAAGCCCATGTCTGTAAACAACAGTGGACCATACATATGTGACAGTTGCAGATGTTAGTGCATACACTCCTCAGTATGCACCAGTCATGCTTTGCACACACATTGGATAGGAATACAGACATATATCCAAGGACAAGACAGTATAATATGCCAAACTTAGACATACATAGATGTGTGAAAGAGAGTGACTGTGACAAAGGGCCATACAACCACATGATGTGTAAATGTCACTCACTGGAGAAATTAGCCACTGGTATCTGTCAGCATTACAGACTATGTGGTGCAAGTGCTAGCTGTGCACCATGACAGCACAAGGCAGTAGTCATCTAGCAGCTGTATACACATACCTGCAGAATATAACCCTGTGTGTGCCTGCATGTGGTGTGTCAACCTCTAGATGAATGGGTAATGGCCCATGCACACACACTGCCCTCCCCATAACCCTACTATGACAAGTCTGCTGATGGCATCCACTTTGAAATACACCTTTGGGAATGGAGTAGCCCAGTAATCTCTGTGGCATGTCCTATAACTGCGTAATGCTGTAGTGTGATAAACTAGTTAGGTAGGAGTCCTAATCCCAGACATGGCAACTGTGTGTTTGTGCTTGTTTGTCTCTGTCTGTGGAGGGAGCAATGACATTTAGGCTAGTCACACTCACTACAATTCAAATGCCCTATTTGGCAAGCTTGCTGATGTCATTCATTGTGAAATACACCTTTGGGGAAGGAGTACTCCAGTAATCTCCACGGTACGTCCTATAACTGCATAATGCTGTAGTGTAATAAACTAGTTAGGTAGGAGTTCTAATCCCAGACATAGCAGGTGTGTGTGTTTGTCATTTGTATCCTGTGTGGAGGTGGCTGTGAGTGTGTAACAACTGGACTCATTGTGGAGAGGGTTTTGCAAATTTCTTATATGGTGGTCCTATTATATGTCAAAATGTCCACCTTACAAGGATAACAGATGTGAAATAGCCGAGAGGCTGGGGTGTCAATCCATATCCCAACATGTGACATCAATGCCTGGTGAACAAAATTAGCAACCCTTGTATTACAGAGAGAACACTCTCAACCTATGTCTCATACACAAACACACTTGCCTAGGTAAAAACTGCTATGTTGGTAGTACCCTGCATATTGCCCACAGATAGTGATGATGGTGTGATTGCAGTGGACAACAGAGGGCATGGCACCCTGCCCATCAGTAAAATATGCACATACATGCAGACAGTGTGCCTTCACTATGCTCCCAACTGGATGCCTGCAACACCTGTGGTGCCATCAAATGTGACCTACAAAGGACATACCATGCATTACACACATGCCCTGTATGGACAGATGCCACTGACACCAGGGAATACCTGTGGCATGCTATCAATGTAGGTGCAGGGTAAACCTGCTGTCTATTACCTGTTCCCAGCACATGAGGCCAAGACAGGCACATCTGATTATAACATTCTGTGCATACAACATGGGCCAGACACCCCAGGTACAGTTCCACATGTTACTGTACATGCATGTGGGATGTGTGCACATCCCAGACAGCGTCCATGTCATGGACTAAAGAACACATACATGGCAAGCATTGAACAGCAAATGGCCACACACAATAGTTACCCAGGTGACTGGATGCTGAATACAATACCCATCTGTGTGGGCCAATCCAGACACTAGACCCCTGAGCCACACTGCAGAACATTGTAATGTGGCCTGATGCCAAGGTATACCTTTCACCTAGCCTTGTATAGCCTTCTGGCACAGTCAACCACTAGGCACCCGTGCAGCAATGCATGCATGCATGTCAGTACTGGCACCCTGTGTCTGTGTGTGTGGTGTATGATGCTTTTGACCACATTCACATTCACTACAACCCCCATTGGCATACTGAAGCATGCTGTCTGATGTCAGACAACTCCACATACCCTTTGCCCATATAAACTCCTGATAACCCCTGTGGTGCATGTGATATTTGGACAGTACTGTATTGTGGCAAACTAACTAGTGAGGAAGTGTATTCCTGACCCTGCCAAGTGTGTCAATGTGTGTGAGTCCCTGAGAAAGTATGCCTGTGTTGACGCTGACACCTGTTCATGTGGACAGGCACGTGTACTACATTTACCATATCGCTACCATATCACTGTTGCAGATGTCACTCACCATCTCATATAAGTTTGGAGAGCTCCTCAACATGTAAGCTATGTGGTGCATCCAATATCTGCACAGACATGTGATAGCAATACATGGTCAGTCAGGGGTTTGATACCCTGTACCCTGTACTGGTAGATGTGTGACACAAACATGCTTAGGTTTTACTCTCCCACCCCCTCCCTGACTTATCAGTGCCTCTGTCTGCCTCTCTCACTCCCTCTCTGGTGGATGTGGATAACTACACCTGCTTTGCTTAGGCAGCAGCATGTGTTTTGTAAGTGATGCTCATGATCAGCTGATAGCCTCTGCACAAATTGCAGCCCTCCTCTAGCTGATTGCATGTGGAACAGCTGTGGTAACATTCCCATAGCCAATTTCATGGAAACACATTTCAATATCTAGGAACATCATGTTGGTGTTGGGCCTATTCATTCACTGTGAGCAGGACCTAGATCTGGTGTCTGGCAAACAGCATCAGAGATGAATTGGGGATTTACCTCTAACAACATACACTGTGGAAACAGGCCAGCACACAGGAGGGGGATGTGCCTGACATGACTACGAAATGTAAGTGTTGCTATTCTGCATTTGGAGTAATATTGGTTTAACAGGGTTCCTGTGGATATTGCTGGCCTACATTTTTAATACCTGTCATGACAGTGCTATGTTTCTGACGAAACCCCCATCATTAGGGTCATCTGCAGACTGGGCAGTGTGTGGTGTCTTTTGTTTCTTGTGTTACTCACAGAGCACCTATCTGTGAACTGCAGAAGCATAGTGTGAGGATTGCAGTCAGTACATGGTGACAGCCATGAGAGTTACTGACTTCATATCCCTCATAGGACATATGCCACAACAAACCCTGTTACAACAGTAAATGTATGAGGTCATCACAGCAACATGTCAATATTGGCCCCGTGTTTGTGCCTCCAGCCACAACTCTGTCAACCTTTGTACATATGTCATGCAGTAAGAGGTGTATATGTTCTGTACACCATAATTTATTGACATCATATCTGATAAAAAGCCAGTGAGATATCAGACTGCAGATGTTATGTATAGTAGGGGTTATATTTGAGGACATAACCTGGGCATTCTGTGGTTGTGTATACAGTATTGAGGTCTGTGTACCTATGGTGATTGTTGACAGTGTGTGTATTGTGAATATGTACCTTGGCCTGTGCACAGACTGTGGTAGATGTCATTTTTCTTGGACCTGTTCTATCTGATGTTACATACTGCTCCATTGTATGTTACCCTATCAGCTTACATGTTTGTAGGGCCAAACACACACATGTCCCATACCAGAAACAGGGATCGGACAATACTGTGTAGTGGCCCAGTATATATAGGGTTAGTGTGTGAGTGGCACATATGAGGATGGTGTTGATCAGATAGTCCATATACTGTAATATTACGCTAGCCTACCATATGTTGCTGTGGCTGTGTTCACATTGGTTGTGGTTATGCACTTTCACACAGGTGTCTGTTACTCTGTCCTGTGAGATGCCTGTAGAGCCAACTATATATGCAGGTACATGTGTATTTCCCCATAAGAAATGCAGGTCAGTGTTATGGCAGTCTGCCTATAGCCTGCACAGTGCTTTGTTACATGCCTATCAGCTTAGTGTACTTACACAGTGTGATGCTATGTCCAGCTACTTGCCAGATGTACTGCTGCCAGGCCACCATAACAGTCATGTATGTCAGACAAAGCAGTGGGATGCTGTACAGATGTATGTCACTAACTAGTGGGTAGTATGTGCCCATGGCACCTCTGTACCAGCGGTTATTATGTGTCAGGACATACAAGGGTGTGTGACTGCATAACCTATGGGGCCAGATGTGTACCAGTATTTACGTGATATACCCATCTACAGGGCTGTTAACATCCACATTGTCAGGCTTGGTCCACATGTCTTGCACTTAAGGGTTCTGTGTATACCCCTGGACTGATCAGAGTGTGTCAGACTGTCCACATTTATTGGCCATATCTCTGCTGTAGTCCACAGGATCATTACTGTGCTAGCAGTGGAACTGTACTATGATGTCCTTAGGATGTCTGTCAGTAGCCAATGGCGCACATGTTAAAAGCAGATGTGACCTCCCACACACATGTTTGTGAATACAACCCCTATTACAGTAGCAATAGTCTACATACATACCTGCAATACATACCTGACATCTCCTTGCACTTAGAGGTTGGGACTATTGGGGCTGAGGTAGGGCTCCACTTCATATTCAGGACATATGGTGAACGTATATGTATTTATAATTTTCCATATATCTGTATAGATATATACACATTTACATATTGACATACATAGATGTATATGTATATGTACATATATATATATATATATATATATATACATATAAACAATCAGATATATACATATACACAACAATATATGTCTACACATATACAGATAGAGATACATATGCACATATACTTATGGATATCTACATATATATTCACAGTAATAGGTATATCAGAACAGATACATATAGTTATAGATATCTACATATATATGTACATAAATAGGCATACCTGTACACATAGGATGTGCATACATATATTGCTATACATATATATATATATATATATATATATATATATGTATATATATATATATATATATATATATATATATATATATAGGTACATACGAAGAGATGTACACATGGCCATATATATGTTGCACTATACAGATGTGTATACAGACATATGTATGAATATACACGTGTATGTACATGTAGACATATATCAACCTATTATATGTATATATTCATATTCCTGTCATGTGTAAACCTCACATTTGTGTATACCCTCCCAGATGTATCTCACCGTATGTATCTGCTATGTGTACATTATGATAAAAAAAATATGTGATGCAACAGTCATATATTAATAACAAGTATTACACAATTGTGGAAGCAAAGGCAATTGTTCAATACTAATCAATATGTCTATTGACATATATTGGAAAAACAACAGCTGTCTTCACAGTGGTCATGGTGTAGTGGTTAAGTGTTGTGACTATAGTGTACAGGGTCCTGGGTTCAAGACCTGCAAGGGCTGTTCATTTTGTTGCTGGACAGAACAAGGGCTGTCAGATACATAGTAGTTAAGTTAGTTTTGAGTAGCTTTAAGTCGGTTTGCGCAGATTTGTGTGAAGCTAAGTGGTGCTAAGCTATGGGTAAACGTACGTGCGCTTACAAAGTGTAGGCTTCACTTAGTATGTAAATCAGCTTAGCTGTTATATTGCAGCAAAGTTGATACCTGCTAAGCATGGCTTAGCCCTGGTAACCAGTTCACATCCCCCAGTCTGATAACATAGCAGGGTAATAACACCTGTAATAAGTGTATGTAATACCATGTACAATACATGCACCTATGTGCTGTCATTACACTAGCAAGGGGTGTGAGTGTCATGTGTGGGACACAGATGTACTTGAGGCCTGTACAGCACTGTTATCCATGTGAATGTGTTACATACATAGGTAGTTACCCAGGATACATGCTGTCACACTGGCATGTAGTGTATCATGGTGGTACTACTGTTGACAGTGCTTACTCAGGCAAGAGTAGAGTGCTAAATGTAGTACTGACAACAGGCACACCTGCAGGCAAAGCTGGACTCTGAGGCCTCCCTGTTGTATCCCTGGTGTATGAGCTGTGTCACAGTATATAACCCCTACTGGGTAATGATCGGACATGTGGAATGTAACTGTAGACTACCGTCTGTACAGCACATGTTAGTGAGGGCTTCTGACATGCAGTTATGGCATACATATTGTTGTCAAATGTCTCTCTGTCAACATATTCATCCTACTGCATAGCTACTTGCCAAGCTGATGACTGTCAGTCCCTGTACAGATGTGCACATGGCAGGTATCCAGCTGGGATATTTACAGACAACCTAAGCTTGATTGACGCTGACATGTCTGCCCAGCTGTGGAAGAACTGGCACATATAGGAGATAACACCCTGTATGTACCACATGCCATGGGTACCTCCACTACACTACCACAGTCAACAGAACATGCTTGGGAACAGTTCTCCATCACAGACTCTAACCAGGTTTTGTAATGCATGTTGCATACATGTCAACTTGATCACCTCAGTGGCCATGTGCAGGAGGTGCTTGGAGGATTGGCTGATTCATGTCACTCACCCTGAGGGTCACCACAGTAGTGTCTGTCAGTAGATTGCCTGATGCCACATAGCAGGTGGCAGGATACCACTGTACACAATAGCCAGGTACACAGCTATGACCACCTGCAGCGATGTACCCCAGTACTGACACATGTGTACATATGCATGACTGAGTATAGCAGTGTCTGTGTTTTAGCACACCTGTACTTGGGAATTCCATAAGGACCTTCACAACAACCGCAACACCCATTGCCATAGTCAGTTGTCGCTGCAGCTGTATGGGACATTACATATACCCTGTTAAGCTCCTCTCCATACCAGCTACATGTGCTTTGCAGTACCAGCACAACAGTGTTGTACAAATGGGTTGATAGGCATGGGATACCCATTGTGTTCTGGCAAGTGTGTGTATGTGTGCATGTCCGTATATCTGTAGGGTACAGCATTCTGAGGCCACATACTCCTACTACAATACCCATTGTCACACAGTAGTACAGATAGTGTTTTTGCTGCCCATAAGTGAGGCATGACAATGCAACCCCCTACTATGTGTGTGGCATGTGCATTTGATGCATATCCCTTTAGTACCACTGTTGGGATATACAATGGGTTGTATCACAGTCATGGCCAATGTGTGATGGTGGGTATGTCAGAGTGTCATCATGGGTTTCAGGGAGAATAATATCCACTGGGAGATGTGGGTGCTGTGTACACTGTCATTAGACCAAGGTACACCTGGTATATGTCCCATGTGCTACATTATGGTTACCACTGTCACCATCAACCATACAGGTAACTGATACCAAAATCCAGGCCAGTTATGCATGTGCTGTATGCAGCCTACTTGTAACACATTGGACACATGGTCAAGTTACTTAGCAGCGATAGGCCCAGGTCTCTCTGACATGTTTCTGCCTGTTATGTGTTTGTTAATGTGTATATGAAGGTATGTCACACTATGTATTGTCCATATACACCCATTACATCCCCCTTTAACATACTGTACATCTCTGGGGATGTTCTGCATGTAACATGTAACCTGGAACACACCTCACCCTAAACACTGTGTGGGGTGTGCAATGAAAGCCACACACTTCAGTATCACTACATACCTAGATAGGGGTCTAGTCCCAGTGTTGCCAGGTAAGAGTGTGCGTGTATGTGGATGGGTCTACATTAGGTTGCAGATTATACATGTTCCGGCGGGTCACCTGTCCATGTGGCACAGGCAATAACTGTTATACAAACCTGTGACTTGTGTTCAACTGTACCCTAGATATGTCACAGCCATGGTGTCACCACAGTGCCATACCCATTGTGGAATATGACTGCAGACCATCCTCGTGCTGACACATGTACACTACAACACAAATGGATAACATTATAGAGACTACAATCAACCAGTGTTACTAACAGCTATAATGCATCATTGCTGGATGGCTACACTACCTGACATATATGCATTACACTTTACTCCTTACAACATGTTATACTGCAGTACTGTGGTACACTGTATTACAGTCACCGTGTGCATCAGAACCATATTAGCCTGTCCCTGCATCGATGGTATGGATGACAGGGATGTGGCACAGGTATCCTCATATGCACAGGGTGTGTTGTTGGTTTGCCAGACTCTGAGGGTGGGCCATACATTTGACACTATGTGTGTGGGTGAGGGGTGTAATGAGGTGAAATGGGAATGGTGATGTGGTGTGTGTAGGTATGGGGTTGCCCTAGGTGTGTTCGTATAGTGTGTGGGTATGCATGCACACAGTTCTGCCATGTGGCTACCCAACACAGGTGTTTATGGACAGCTGCAGTGCAGGGTGGGCATTTCACTGCCTCTGGCCATGGACAGATGGACTGTGCCTGCCAGGGGTACAGGCCTTGATGTGCTACTCTCACCTGATGATGACAAATGTTCGCTGGAACCAGGTCCCTCCTGGGACTGGACAGGACTATGTGCTTGTGGCCTGCTGTGGTGTTGTGTGGACAGTGCCCCCCCACAGTGCCGGGGCTGGTACTGCCACTACTTGGACTGCCAGCTGTTGGTATTGCTGGCCTATGTCCACGCAGCTGTCACCGCACTCCCATCACATGTTCAAGCATGGACTGACCACGGTTGATTAGGGCCATCATCTCACCAGACCGTCTATCCATGAGCTCAGTTAACGCACAGATGCCACCAGACAGTTTACATGAGTTGTCACTTGGAGATGTGAGAGCAGCCATCTGCAGCCTCAGGCTCTGTCTGGTGTAATGTTCCATACGTGCCTGCACCACCATGACAGCCTGAAACATGCACATGCTAGTACCAGCTGTGTTGGTCTGCCAGGAGCATGACGATAAGCAACCCTGCCATGAGCACCCTGGGACATCTGCCTACGTGGTGCCCTGCTGGACATCTGGCTATGCCTGCTGCAACTAGACACAGTAAGCATGGTTACCACACTTTCCTGTGCACTGCCACCAAATGCCAGCTGTCCCTCTGCTATGGCCACTGTTGATGGGGTATGTACAGGCACTGAAACTGTGTGTGTGGTTGGGGTGGCTAAACGGGGGATGTCAAATGATGGCACTGTTTCAGCCCCTGACAACACCACCTGTGCCTCAACAGTAATATCATCATCTTCGGTGTCTGTATGGACACCAACATCAAATTGCATGTAGGAGGGACCCTGACCCAACTCGCCACCTGTAGGGGAAAACAATAAACGCACTTTAAGACCTGTACAGCATTGCATAACAGTACACACACACACACACACACACACACACACACACACACACACACACACACACACACACACACACACCACCTTAATACTTACCTGTCCGTGACTTTACAGACTGTCCCACGTATATTCCCATGCCTTCCCCATCCTGCATCACACTTGCTCACATACACTCATTGATATCACTCATTAACATATCAGTTCTCTAAATGCCTAGACAAGTGATTACAACACAAGATCTGTTGCTCCATTACCTGCCTGCCCTGTACAGAGTGGTTTTACATGGTCTCACTGCTGTCATTCAGTGTTCACCTTGTGTATGCCTGGACATCATGAGCATGGCCCCTATATGCGGGGGCTACTATGTTCACTCCATAATATCACTCACTGGAGTGTCATGTGTATGTATTGCTCAGTACATGCCAGATATGCGGCTCAATCAGCCTATCATGTGACAACTGTAATATATGGATACACTCCCAGGTGTTGACTAGTAATTCCCCAATGCATCTGTAGTGCTGCAATATGTGGGTTGTCGGTCACCTCACTGCTGAATGCAATATTAAGGGTATACCTGGTGTCTGCCTTCCCTCTCAATGCCTGTTCCATGCTACAGACCTTATAATACTATAATATAATCAGCTTATAATACTGTCAGCTGTCCTGTGATTACATACATGACAAGTATTCCTGGTGTGTAATGTGGCAGTCCATGTTCATGTTCTACATGTTCACAAAGATTGGTACTGCTGTATGAACAACCCCACAATCACACATGTGCATACATGGCCACCCACACAAACACACACACACATGCACACACGCATCCTACATGCATCAACCTCCCTCCACTTCACCAGAGTGACCCTACAGACAAACTAACTACCCATCAGGATGCACACACACACACACACACACACACACACACACACACACACACACACACACACACACACACACACACACATATACATGTGAGGTTGCACAATGATAGTACACACAGTCCTCCTATTACCCATCTGTCAACATGCATTACATAAGGTACACAACAGCATGCAGTGCAGCTATAGTCAATCCATGCTAGCAACAGTATTCACATGTGTGATGCATGTGCTGTGTCACTAGGTGATGCCCCTTCCCCTGGATACAGTATTGCTGTGCACCTGTTTTGCACCCTGCCATGTACTGTGCACCACACCTCATAGGTGTACAACCCTTTGATGAATGTGTAGTACTGTGTTAGTTATGTCAGCTTTAATGCTCACAGCCCCTATGATTTTCAGCAACACATACCTGGGATGATATGTGGACAGATGTCATTTGTGAATGCCTGATGTCTGATTTGCAGCTCTCAACATCAGCGGACCATGTGTAACCAATCCAATACTATTACACTGACAACTATCAGAGCATACCTTGGCTATGGGGGGTGTACACACCCTTACTGATATAGTGCACCCTTCCTTGATCTGCTATGGGACCACATCACCGCAATTATCAACAGTACATGAGCCTGATATGTGACATATGTCCTGTACTTTCACATGCAGTGTCTACTGAATGTGTTAGGTGTGCAGATGCTGACCACGATGCATAAACTCCGTATTGGCATATGTGTGCACACCCTTATTATGATGGTTTGTTCCACCTATTGTTATGTGTACTACAGCAGTCACTACTCCTGGCAAGGGTATACTAGTGTGGGCCATCTGCATTTGCCAGTGTATGTTCAGTCTGCCCTACACATGCCCCCCTAATCTGCATGATATTAAGGTCTACTCATGTGCACATCCCTTGGTGTTCACACATTGCCTTCACTATTGCTGTGGGGGTAGGGTTACATCTGCCACAATTCCTGAACCTGACTATGTGCAGATACAGCTATTCTTAGCATCCTTAGGATCCCTGCTGCAGTGCACTGGTGTGTCATGCTGACAACCCCCCCCACCTTCAGCCTTTTTGCAGATGCTTGACAAGTAAGGTCTACACATGTGTCAGTTTGCAGTCTCCCATACACTGAACACCACATGTTACAGCCTAGTCCCAGCTGATAATGTGGACCACAGTAATACTTTATTCCATAGTGTAACTCTGCAACAGTTGCCATTGTCCTACAGGTATATACACTGGAGTTGCACTGTATACAGGTGTTGTTCCAAACATGTCCCTACTGTAGGTCATGTCTCCCACCATTATGTTACTCCCTGTGGACACATTTTGCAATGATAGGATGTTAGTTATCTTGCAGGTGTCTAGCATACCCTTCCAATACCCCATCATGGTCACCACTGTGATGCTGTGCATTTAACAGCAACAATACATGCACATGTACAGCATGCATTCTGGGTAGGTGTGCTAGATGTGTGCATGAAATATACCATAGCCATTACATGCCCGGTGTATTGGCAAGCATCTGCATAAACCATACTCACCAGCTACAAGCTGCTGCATTGGTGGTATACTGGAGAGACCTACATAAGAGGGTGAGAGATGCAAAGTCAGTGGCCACACTTGTGGCATTGCTACAGGGTGGGTGCAGCATTACAATACATCAACAGTACATGTCCACAGTACTACCATATTACTACATATACATATACTACATATGCACATCTGTTTATCACTACTATGCAGCAACAAACTATATCTATGACATGTCAGGTATGCATGATCTACCTGTACAGCTGCGAATGTATATGCAACAGTGGTCTACTGATGTGCCCTGTGGCCTTGCCTGCACATTCCTCATCCAGTGTGTGGGTAGCACTCACCTCCACAAAGGTGTCCAGCAGTTGGTAGCTATGTGGACAAGCAGGTGACACGAGGCTGGGTAGGAGCTCTTCCACACATGTCAGGGGTTGATGGATGGCATGCCCCCCCATTGCAAGGTGATCCCCCTGGACTGCAGCAGCACACCAAGGGGCATTGCAAAGCAGGTCAGAACAATGATGCCAGACCTGCTCATAACTGTGTTTGTGCAGTCTGACATCATTGACCCTGTGGACTAGGTCATTTCACAGGGCGGTCTGCTCTTGCTGATCATGGGTAGCCTGGCCAAACAAGACAGGGTAGTGCTGTACTAGGTGGTTTACCACAATGTCGTTCTCAGCAGCTGAGTAAGCCAGAAGCCTTCCATGGGACATCTTGCCTGAAAGACATAAAGATGGACAGAGGTGTGAGCAAGTCATGCAGCAAAGGTACCACAGTTCTTAATACACATCACTGTCACCCCCCACCATATCAGCAACAAAAAACTCTACACACAACTCAATAAGTATGGCTACAACTTACCTACCAGTGGGGAAGATATTGTATTGTACCACACTTTGTGCAATGTGCTTGTAGGCATGTTCCCTGTGTGGACACTATCATTGCTGGCCTGTTACAGAGTATTCACCTGCATGCCATTGTCAGGGCCACTATGGTTCCATATATGCCTGTGGTATGCTTGCTATATGGTTGCTGCACATCTTAGAGTCTGTGTTATTGGGGATATCTGTGCATGCTGTTGGACATGTTCCAGGATTGTGCAGACTATTACTACCCACATATGTTCTATAACAGTGAAACAATAGCATGTATATGTACTATTGGCCAGCAGAACCAACTCTCCAAACTCATCTGCCCATATTACCAGGCCACATCACGTGTGATCCACCCTGGGGCCTCCTCATGTACTGGTCCAGCAATACCTTCAGGTGGAACCAACTCAGGGGATGTTGTCCACCCCCTGGGGGCACACACAGACATGTTCTTGTCCCTCGAGGTCAGGTCCAGGGTCTGTTCCCTAACAGGCTCCACAGCCACATGTGGGATGTGCTACATCACCTTGAGGCACACAGTACACATTCACAGGGTCCACATGCTCCTCCTGCTCAGCCTCCAGGCCAGGCACCTTTGTGCGTGGATTGCTTTTGTGAGTAGCAGTGGGTGGGAGGCATGTTCCCATTGTGTCCATATTGGGGTCCATGGGGCATCCACATCACAGACCACACACACACACACACACCATCCAGAGTGTTTACCCACCACATGTGTCACACCCCACCCCTGCAGGTTGTCCCCTATATTTACCAACCCTGACCACCTCCACAACTATACCTGACATACTTCCCCATATTCCCATTCCATACTTCACAGACAAGGGCAATGTGTTCCCAAAAAGGACTTCAGATGTGACATACCAGTCCATGTTGCACACACTGACAGCTATAGATATCTGTGTGTATTGCTATGTGTGCTGTTCCCTCACACATAACATGAAGCACTGTGGTGGTAATATAGGGGACATGTATTTACATACATATATGTTTGTGTGTGTGTTTGTATACATGTAGACATGTGCATATAGGTATATATCAATATATGTGCAGATATATATGATGTATATATGTGTTTATATATATGTCTACACATGGGTATCTGTATATTTGTGTACATGCATATAGATATATACCTATATATGGGGTACATTCAGACATCAGGTCCACAATTGCACAACACCTTCATGCACAGCTGCACTGTTCTGCCTTGCTACAACACAGACAGGTGCCACATATGGACACAGCCTGACATTAGGAGGGGTATGTGTAGGGTCAAATTGCAGGTAACCCTATTACACACTTATGGCATTACTGCATGCTACAATACAGGTTAACCTAAGTATCCTGCAAGAGGTGGGCTGTGGAACCCACATGTCCATCATTATGGCATTACTTCCACCACCAGCTATTGGCCACATAAATATACATACTTCCCATTACACAACACACACTATGATGGCTTGCATCTTGTCAGTCAGTGCTGATCTGCACAGTTTACAGGTATGGCCCACCACCCACAGGGACAGACTCTATTGTCCTTAGCAGTTGTTCAGCTGAACATCATTACAACAACACCTGATGGCACATATAAATCATTCCACATCATCTATCCCATTATTATAGACAGAGTACTATGGCCAATTACATGCATATATACTTCACATACCTGTTCTGGGGATGAAGTCTCTTCTAGATAGTTTACTGGATGCTTTTTTTTTTCTTTTGTTTTTGCCTTTCAATCTCTCTCTCTCTCTCTCTCTCTCTCTCTCTCGGTCTCCCTCCAGTAAATGGATTGAGCTGCTTTGACTAGATTGCAGCATGGATTTTATAGGAGATGCACATGATCAGGTGATGGCCTCTGCACCAATCAGTGTCCTCCACTTGCTACCTGCATGCAGCATGCTATGTAGTACTTCCAATTAACACTGTCATGGCAACCAACTACTATAAATCCCTACATCATATGGGCGTGGTCCCCTTACCTTTCCTGTATGGTGGACATCCTTCCTGTGTGTGGGCAGCAGTGTTACATACAACAGGTAGCAATACCACTTACAAGAGAACCTGCACACTCAGGCCAGCTACATATTTGTAGGGGGTTCCAGAACTACAGACAGAGTGTGAGTACTGTTGTTGTATGTATTCTATAGCAGCAGTGTTACAGGGTTTGTGTGTACATACTAGTTTAACTTGGAATGCAACCTGTCTGCATAGCTCTCAACTGTGGGCCTATCCACTTGATGGCCAGAGGTGTGCCTATTATGTTTTGCCTGTCCATCACACCGGTCTTGTGTCAGCTATATCACTGGCAGTGTGTGTATTGAGTGCTATCAGTACATGACTACATCCATGTTTTTTCTAACTTCATATTGCTGACTAAGGTACGTTGCAGACTATCCCGTAACACCAGCAACTTGCTTGTATGACAACAGTATTTCACATATGGGCCTGTGTTCCAGCCTCTGTCCTCCACCTACATGCCAAGCTTTGCACATATTACATGTTGTCAGGTGTTGTTATGTAGTGGGCTGTGAGTATTTCATGCTGCCATTTCTGCCATCAGTCCACTGCTGTTGTGTCCCCCACACATATTGTGGGGTTGGGTCCATACATGTGTGGGCTTCATCTGTACAATACATGTGTGTCCTCATGCACTCCAGAAGCCAGTGTATGTAGCAATGGTATATGACCCTGTGTTATTCAGTCTATGGGGGGGGGGGATGCACCATAACTAACCTAGGCTGTTACAACATGTGAGCGTATCAGAGGTAAGCTGCCTTAAGGAATCTGGATGTACATTACCATACAATTCACCTTGGGTAAATGTAGGCCTACTGCTTCCTGCCATACAGACTGTTCTGTTTGTCAGTGTGATTGTGATGGTGTCAGTTATGCCTTGTTATGTAACAGATACATCCCATTGTGTCAGCTGAGGTCTTTACCCCCTAGGGATTGTGTACAGAGTGTAGTTAGATGCGGCTGGACTATACATCTGCATTACTTACTGTTGATTGAATGGTATCCTGTGGCCCAGTCTGTCTTTAGTATTGTACTACTTGAAGGCCTTGGCCTGGACAGCAACATGTCAACCTTTCCAGATTACTGTATTAATATAACTGTTTCACAGTTGCATTACTCTATTTATATGTATGTCAGAGTCTATATATGACATGACATATACAACTGTAATAGTACACAAAAAAAGCTTTCCCATGTATGCAAATGTGTATGTGTTTTTATATCCTTTGACCTCTCTGTGGCCAACAATTGTAATTTGTATGGGTGGCTCATACAGTGTCCAGTTGGTAAGGTGGCAACTGTAGGCATAGTGGCTGTTCCATATTGTGTGCACCTTCTACATATGTATCTTATTATAGATATCTGTGTGTGTGTATGTGTAGTTACATATATATCTACACATATGTATATATATCTTCTTCTTCTTCCGTCTTTTCCCGGTTAGGGGTCATCACAGTGGATCACCGGTCTGTTCATGATTGGCAGTTGAGTTTTACGGTGTCGAGTTGCCAGCCCGGCACCCAACCTTTCACAGAAGGCACACACGTGCACACACTCACACCTAGGGCCAATTTACAGTGTCCAATCTGCCTACAGCATGTCTTTGGGATGTGGAAGGAAACCGGAGCACCCGGAGGAAACCCACACGACCACAGGGACGACATGCAGACTCTGCACAGAATATATCAGCATATCTGTGTCTGTACTGTACTATATGCTATGTTACTGATACCAGCCTGACATCATACAGGTGGGATGGAGTACTGTTAACATCTTGTGCCCATGTTGTGTCAGCTCCTGGTTATGGGATTTGCAATAGTTGGTCTTGTATTGCAGGGCAGACATGTTTGACTGTGGGGGGGTATCTATACATACAAGAATTATGTTGTTTGGGCCCCCTCAACCCCATTAATGGTGCATGTGGACATACATGTTTATGTGATGTACATATATGTTTGTATATACCTATATATATATATATATATATATATATATATATATATATATATATATATATATATATATTGCTGTATATATATATATATATATATATATATATATACATATAGATGTAGACATATATATCTATAAATGTATGCATATGTATGTATATATGTTTATATTTATATATATATATTTATGCATATATATGTATATATATATATATATATATATATATATATATATATATATATATGTTATATCTATTTATATATATATATATATATATATATATATATATATATATATACACACACACACACACACACACACACACATACATCTACATGTTTAAATACATTTCCTGTACTGTTGAATGACTGGGCTGGATGGTATGTTTGTGAAAACATCAGGGTTATGTATATCTGACATGGCTTAGTAATAAATTACTTTGGCTATGGTATGCAGGGTCCTGGGTTTGAGCCTTGCAAAGGCTGTTTTTTGTTGCTGGGCAGAACAACGGCCGTTGGATACAGAGTGATTAAGGCACTTTTTAAGCAGTTGTAAGCGGGTTTGCGTGGAGGTAAGCACTGCTAACTTTCGGTTACAGTTTCTCATACTCAGTTAGCTTCTAAATTGATTAACCAGTGTAGGCATTGCTTACCGCCGTGCAAACAGCCTTAAATGCGTGTACTGCTGCTTAAAAGTGCTTACGCCCACTTACCCTCACCCTAAATTCTTTAAAAGAAAAGAAAAAAGGGTTGATAGGAAAGTGGTGAAAAAGGGCCACAAAGAGGGAAAGGAAGTGGGGAAAATAGCTAGGGATGTGCAGGAGAGTGTAGGGAATTTCCATAGCTGCCCATTTCTTCTGCAGCAACAGCTGTGAATATACACTGAATTTGGAGTTAGATTTGGACACTCAAACCCCCGAGAGAGGGGTGAGGACAACAGTAATATGCTGTGATGCAATTAGACCAGATTACATGTGTCCAGCGGATAAGTGTGTGAAATGGACAGCTGTATATCGGACAATGTTTTTGGGGGTAATAGATTGCCCCTTTTTTTTCCAGGTGAGAATGGGATGTTGGGGAGGGACAGTAGGTATATTTGGGGAGGTAGGTTAACAGACAAGTCAAATAAGAAGCATACAGGGATGGTATATGACACATGTGGGGGGTAAACACCTTGATGGGAAGGGGTGTTGGGAAATCAGAAGCCCATTAGCCCCCTAGTGGAAACAGTGGGACTGAGGTCCCCACCCATGGGCCATCACCACTGCACCTTCACAGCCCCGAAGGTGGCTGTGCTGGGGGCTGAGTTGGAGATCCAGGCTGACCCTCTAGTCATGAAATGCAGTCCTTGAGCTGGCATGGCAGATCTTCAAACTGCTTATTGAGCTCGCTACACACCATGACCCGGACCTGGCGACAGGTTCCTGTCCATGCCCGCTCCTGGGGGCGGGCAAGTCCCATCCCCTCAGATGGTTCCACCCGAAAGTCGTGCAGGTCCAACGGACAAGGAGGTCCTGGGTTGGGTCCCAGATGTGCTGGTGCCTAGTGCCACGCCAGCTGAGGTGGGACAGGTGGGTCCGCTCGGACCCACATTCCCATACGTGCTATGGTGCTTATGGTTTATCAATATATGTGGGTTAGTAATAATCACCACATTCCAGGATTAGGTATAATAGCATGTACAGATATTCCCATTAACCCAGACACCAGATATGGAACAGTTGCATAGCAAATGGAACACATGCATATATGGGACCACAGTGGTAATAACCACAGCATGCAGGTACATTGATGGCAATAAGCCACCAATTTTGGGGTATTTCAACACAGCACATGCATAGAAACAGATTTAAATAATTATCAGATAATAGGACACAAGTCCCAACATGACAGTGAAGTCATCACGTACCAATTGAGGTGGGTATTTAGTGTATTATTGGAGATATGGTGGGGGAGGGAGAAAGATGTCAATTAACAACTAGTATATTCCTGTAGTTTGCATTACTTTCCTAGTCTGTGCTGTTATCAGTACCTTACAAGTATTACTACGCTACCCTATTGCCTTAGTTTGGACAGTGATATAGCTGTTGACAACTATATCCATGGACTGGTTTTACCTGCAGTATACACCTCTTACCTGGTATACTTGTGGAGGAATTGTTTAACACTAACTGTTTCTACACATACTCCCAGATTCCAGGTTGATGTTATGCACATACCTGTCCATCTCTTTTTGCACAGACTCTGGCCATTTATTGACCACATGTAGATGTACCGGGACATATGTCGACTATTGCCCTCTTCAACCTTTAGTGACTTACAACACTCTTATACAGGATTTCCTAGACAGTTATATTATGTAGCACAGTGTGGGGGTGACAGTGATGAGTGATACCTTATTATTCAGTGCAATTGCAACACTCACAGTGCCATAAAATACCAGAGTAAACTGTACCAGTACAGGGTGTCAATCTTTTATTTCTAGGCACAGTGTTCGTATCTGACGGACCTGTGGGAGCAATGTTTGTTAGCACTATCTGAATGTTGCCATGCAAAGAAACAGAATTCACATTAGTATTATGCACTTACATCTCACTCT
Organism: Protopterus annectens; assembly: GCF_019279795.1. Classification (NCBI taxonomy): domain Eukaryota; kingdom Metazoa; phylum Chordata; order Ceratodontiformes; family Protopteridae; genus Protopterus; species Protopterus annectens. The sequence goes on along the minus strand of NC_056728.1, from coordinate 1,047,271,690 downwards.
GTTACTGTACACAGTCTGGTCACAGCTTGACAACATGGAGGTGTAGATGGGACATACTTGGCCTTATACTCACATAACAGTTTGGGGAGTTACTAATGTGACAGGTTTGTTTTTATAGATGTGTGACAGTCAGTTGTATTTCCTGTCTGCTGCCTAAACATCTGGGATCACCCCACTGATTTCCCAGGGGGGGCAGGCAGCAGATATGGGCCCATATAATGGACATTCTGGACATATCTGTACAGTTGTAGGGTATGATTCTGTATGCAGCCTACTTCCACTCCCAGGATTCAGACCATGGCTGTGTCTGCTAACACGAAAACACTGTCCATCACAGTTCTGTTTGCTATATGGATATTGCTGTATATCTCTTATCTGATTTATGTGTATAATTCTCCAGTGAATTTACATTCTGACCTTGTATTACATCACTCTTATACAGGATTTCCTAGACAGTTATATTATGTAGCAGAATGTGGGTGAGAGTGATGAGTAATACCTTATTCTTCAGTGCAACTGCAACACTAATAATGCCATATAATGCCAGAGCAAACATTACCAGTACAGGGTAAAAATATTTATTTCTAGGCACAGTGTTTATTTCTGACAGACCTGTGGGAGAAATGTTTGTTAGCACTACCCGAATGTTGCCACACAAAGTACCAGAGTTCACATTAGTATTATACACGCACATCTCTATTACTGTACACACTGTGGTCACAGCTTGACAACATGGGGGTGTAGATCGGACATACTTAGCTTATTACTCTTATAACAGTTTGGGGAGTTGCTAGAGTAACAGGTTTGTTATTATAGATGTGTGACAATCAGTTGTATTTCTTCTTTGCAGCCTATATGTCTGGGGTCATCTCACTGATTTCCCAGGGGGACACAGTGACAGGCAGCAGATATGGTCCAATTTACTGGTCATTCTAGACATATCTGTACCATTGTGGGGTATGATTCTGTATGCAGACTACTACCACTTCCAGGATTTGAACTATGGCTGCGTGTACTAAAAATACAACAGTTCATGTCTCAGTTGTGTGTGCTATTTGGATTTTGTTGTCCGTATTTTCACTGTTTTCTGTCTATGTTTCTCCCAGTTGTACTAGCTGACCTCTGGGGATTACACCAGTCATATACAGACATTCCTACACATTTTTTATGTTTCACAATGTGGGTAACAGTGCTTAATACAACAGTACTATTAAGTGATTGTAATTCTACATTACCATATGATACCAGAGTAAACACATGCAGTACAGCAGTTAGAATTTCATTGTCAGGCTATTATGCTTTTATTTACATACAACCTATATGAGACTCTTCCTGACATATTCTCTGGTGTATGCAGTACTTGCCTTAAACAATACAGGTTTTCTACAGGCAATTGACTTACTAATACAGTTAGATTTATTTCCTATAACAGTACATGCAAGAGTATTACTAACCTGCCTCACATTGCAACCTCTCCAAGCGACAGCCATGGGCCCCCTGGTTCACAGCCTACTCACTTGCCACTGTGAAGGACATAAGAAGAATATTTAACCATACCTATCCATAATAAACATGACCTGGCAATTATTAAATAGGTAGTGGAGTGATACTTACACATTACTGGGACCTGCCCTGTCCTCCTAGCCTCTTGGATCCACTGATCCAAGAGATCCCCCTTTCACCGCTTCAGGTCGGCATAGTGATGCCTGACCTGTTCATCAGTTTGGGGTATGCCAGTGGCACTGGTGAGATCACGGGCGAGATGGTCCCAGGCTTCCACTTAATATTGGGAACCCTGGTATTGGCCCTGCAGCAGTCTCTGCTCATGGTCTTTGACAAGAAGTCCTGCCATGACTCTGGACTCCTGGATGCCTCACCGCTGTGCTCGAAAGTGCACTCCATCTCCCATTCCTGACATGGTGCTTGCAAGGGGAAGCTATAACCAGTTATGAGATGTATTCCCACCTGTTGGGTTTAAGTAGGGCTGATTTCCCACACTTTACTGTGATTGGACAGTTTTGAGAAGGCTAAGCTATGGTCAAACCTGCTTACCTAAGGTTGGCATTGTTTAAAGGGGTATACCACTGGGCAAATTGAGTTAGCTGTCTACACATTGCTTACACCTACTAAGTTGCCCTGTGCAATGCTTAGCATTGCTTAATATTTACTTTGAATTATATTTGCTTTTTGGCATTGATTTATTATTCATTACATGTTATACATATGGCTAGTATCCATGATTCATGTGTACGTACACTGTATGGGGTCCTTGTGTTTAATAGGGGACTTCAACACTTTATTACAATTACACCTCACATCTGGGCTTACTTCAGTACTCCAGTTCACATACTTATGTTATGTAGTAGGTGTATATAGATTCCTTTCACGTGTTCAGTTTGGTTTTACTATAGTGAGGATTAGTTTGGTGATACAGCAGTCTTATGTACTGCTTTGATGGCTTAGTGGTTAACTACTGTGACTATAGTGTATGGGGTCCTGGGTTCAAGACCTGCGAAGGCTTTTTCTTTGTTGCTGGGCAGAACAGTGGCTGTTGAATACAGAGTGATTAAGGCACTTTTGAGCACTTGTAAGCAGTTTTGCATGAGTTTGCGTGAGGCTAAGCAATGCTAACCTTTGGTTAAATATGCTTACAGAGAGCTAGCTTCAATATTGTTTAACCTGTGTGCGCATTGCTTACCCCCATTCAAATGGGCTTAAATCCGCTTACTAGTGCTTACATGTTCTCACTCCCACTTATTACTGCTTAATAGTGCTTATACTTGCTTACTAGTGCTTACTCCCACTTACTATTGCACTAATTTAGATAGTAATGTCTAATGGTTCTTGGGAAGATGGGGGATTTGGAAGCTGTATGGAGTTATCATTCATTACACATTTTACCTTCCATTTGTATCCCTGATTCCTGTGTACATATACTGTATGGGACACATGTATTATCTGTGGACTTTGCAACATTATGACACTGACACCTCACATCTGCATTTAATGCAGTACTCCAGTTCACAAATATATGTTATGTAGTAGGTTATGCAACTAAAATATTGGTCATAAAGTGATTTGACATGGAAAACAGAATGTACTGCAGTGGGACTCGAACCGGGAATGACTGCTCGTAAGGCGAATGGTCTGACCACTACACTATTGCTGTATTGCTTCATTTGCAAACCCACACACCTATGGTTAAATGTAATCTGTTTCATTAAAAAAAATAAAATACCTTTATAGTGTTTGTTTTCACTATTGCTCTTTCACATGTGGGGGATGTTGCTGCGGGTATGCATACACCTATGAGCAGTCTCTCTCATTCTTTTAGGACTTGTCTGCTGTTCTTCATTGCAGGGGCATGTATATTCTGAGAGCTCTGCTCTCAGACACACCCCCTGCACTCTTATATGCTCTCTGTAAGATTAGGAGCTCAGGTAGCATGCCTTCATTAATATGCATGGTGCGCTGCCTTCCTCCTTCTAAACGGCCTCTTTCATGCAGGACTAAGTTAGTCCTTCATGGGAAAATAGTAAATCTGGGGGGTTGTTATAAGAAACACTACAGACAACATTTGGTAGCATTAAACTCTCAGAAAATACTAAGTCTGTGAAGAGTTTCTCTAGTGTTCTTGAATATAGCAGTGATGTAATATGTTTTATTTGACTCATATATTATATTAAATTTGCCTGATAGTAAAAGAAAGCATGGAGCACATCTACTGTACCTTTTAAGCATATTTAGCACTCTAACTGCTGTCCATTCTTAGCTTGTACTCTATCCTTCATCCACATCTTATGCCCTCTGGAATATTTCTTTGGATTCCCACTTAACTACCCAGATTGGTAGACTACTTCATGGATCTAGAACCTTCTCCATGAATAAGTCCTTTCAGACATATATTCAGTTAAAGTGGGACTCTTTCTGTCATTCTTTTCATGGTGAATCCTACACGGGCTTCACTACACTATGTAATTTGAGAACTGGATGAGATTTTATCTGGTCAAGATCATGTTGCCACTGATGAAATCTCCAGTTGCTGTTTTCCATAGAAAGTCATTGCCAGTGTGTTTTTTAATTGTGTGGCAGCAACAACTTGTTTTCCCATATTTCCTTTGTTATTTTTATTGCTACCACAGAGTTAGCATATTTACATTTGGGGGTATAAGGAGCTTGGCATATATGTTGGACACAGGGGTGAAAAGCCCTTACAGGTTTTTTTTTTTAAATTAGGTTAAATTTCTAACAAGTTCTGCTGAGCAAGTTGGTTCCATGCTGTGGTATAACTGGATGAGTCATAATTGAAGCTGTCTGTACACTTTCCTAACATAGTCTTGTGCACCAATACCTGTCCCCTGTCTCTTTGTTTTTCAGGTGAGAAGAGATATAGAAGTCCTCTACATGCTTTTTTATAGTCCTTCCCCTTCATGCAATGGTAGTTTCTTAGTATGATTTCTAAAAATGTATGCAGCATTATCGGTATGGTCTGACCAGGGTCCTGAAGAGAAAAAGCACTACCATTTTGCAGCTGGACTCTATCCTCCTCTACATTTTTTTTACCTATGTATATTTGTTAACTAGTGTAGTGCACTGATCCTCATGTTTCCTTTTCAGACTCAGCAGAGAAGCACTGCCTGGTTAAGTGATTTGCTCAGGTTCAAACAAAGGGCAAAATAAGGCTGAGAGAATTGAACCGTGAACTACAGGAAACAACTCCTATGTAGTCCATAGTATTGATCCTCTGTGCTGATAGGCAGAATATATATTAGCAATCTGTATGAGCTGGTCATTGTCATCCTAATCTGCTCCTGGTAGTGTAATCCAAGTGTGTGCAACAACAGCAAATCCTTTTACCAGCTTTGCTACTGTCATTTCTGCTTCCCCACCTTATACGTTTCAGCAAGGTTGTTGGTGCCTAAGTTCAGCCCTTTGTTTACAATCATACCAACTTCTGTCTTTCATTCTATGTATTTAGGTTTTATAAATCAGTCCCCACACTCAATACCCCATCTTCCAGAGCTGTACTCATCTCTGTGCCATCAGGAAAGAGAATGATCCTGTTCTCTGTTTCTCAAAGATATGTCTAAAGTAGGCACTATGAAGAGTTCTAGACGCAAGAATGACTCCTTCAGTACTCTACAATTTGTTATCCTAATTCCTGACACTATTCTTCTCACCACATCTCTCTGTGTTCTACCACTGAACTATGGAGCATTCCAGGCCTTCATTCTTGGTCGTAATCCAGCTACTCCAATGTTCATATGAACCTCCTGCATGTGCCTTAGTGAAAGATCTTAATGAAGTTTAGATAGAGCATAGCTACTGCTACATTCATGCCAAATTCATCTGTAACCCAGTTCTAAAACTGAATCAGGTTTGGCTGTTTACTCCTTCTAACCATGGCCTCATATTAGTCGTTGCTCTAGAGTTATTATCTAGAAACACAACCAGCCTTTCTATCAGTATTCTCTATGGCTTCCCCTGCCACTGGTGTTAAAGTAACAGGCAGTATTTCACAACATATCTTGATACCATTGTTGTACTATGTACGCCGGTGTTGCCACTAATCTGCTGATAGGCTCTATTATAGTGTCTGCCAGCATATTGGGTAGCATTTTCATTAATATGGGTTGCACGCATTGGCTCTTGTGCTTCATTCTGCATAAGAATAAGAAATGATGTCTCCACCATCTCATATGTGTCCTCAGTTCAATACAATTATTTCCTTCTCTCCTACCAACGTGGTACCCCCTACTTGATTTCCTTTGTGAAGACTGACACAAGCTGGTCATTCAGTACCTCTGTTTTCCCCTGCTATTCTGTGATTTCCATCATGGGTTTTTGATCAGCATGCCCATGTCTGTCCTCCTCCCCCTACTCTCATTAGTATACATAAGAAGCCTATATTTCTCCTCTTCTGCCAGCTCCATTTCCACATTTGGCTTTGTTGATATCACTACCTATTGTGCCACTCTGTTATCTTCTTGTGCTATTCCTCCCCCACACCCAATCTTTCACTCCTTTCCTCTTCTTGTTGGCCCTACCTTTACTCACATTCTTATGTAGCCATGTCACTCTTCTCTAGTTGGCTTTTTTGCCCTCATATTCACACCCTTGTTCATATATATTTCTTCTTTATTCATAAAGATCTCTATTAAATCACAACTATAACAGTGACACAGGCTCACATTCATTATTTTATTCATTTATTTATTTGCAGTTAGTTTACCAGGAAAGTCCACTGGGCCATTCAGAGCCCATTTTCATGGAGGCCCGGGAAGAATAGCCCTTCAGTACGTGAATAAAAGTAGAATTTTATACATATGCAAAATACAACTAAGAAACAATTAGTTTACAATGTAAAAACATAATCAATAATCCAGTGGTTAAACAAGTAGAAGTGGCATTACAACATTTTGGAAGTAATTAGAGCAGAGAGGAAATTTGGTAAACATGACATAAAAGTAGAAAAATATCATTAGACTTAGATATTCTAAGGGAGCTGAGTGCAACTACAGTTCCTTATGGAAGATAGGTATTTGTGTAAAGAAGTTTTGAAACAGGCAAGGTTATGGGTTGTTCTAATTACTATAGGTAGAACATTCCAATGTTTGGCCAAAGAGTAGGAGAAAAGAAGTTGGCTGGGTGGAAGATTGCTGAAGCAGCAGTAGCTGCTGATTTTCAGATCTGAGGGCCTCTTTGGGAGATAGTTAGTGAATATTGAGCTAATGGCAGGACAATTGAAGGTTTTAAAGATTAGTTTGTGTGCTGTAGTTAGTTGCAGATAGATGAGGTAGTTTGGTAGTTCCAGCCATTTTACAGAGTGTAGAGGAGTACACTGGTGGGTGAATTTTTTGCAATTATTTGCAAATTTGGCAATTATATTGTACAAGTCTCAAGCTTGGCCTTTAGTGTAGATTGTAAGTTAGAAGGGCACCATACATTAGAGAAGGGAGTAGGTAAGTGGAAGCAAGGGTTTGTTTAGTAGAGGGGCTAAGGAAGTGGTTGTGCCTGTAGAGGATTCCTTATTTTTGTTGAGTTTTTTGGATATTCTGTTTTAAGTAAATATCATATTTTAGGTTTTCATCTGTGGTGACTCAAAAAGTTCCATTTGTGCCTTACTTCAAGATTAGATATTGAACATGGTTTTATCTAATAGGGTTGATTTCCTAGGGGTGAATAATATGATTATGGATTTATTTGGTTTGAGAGCCTGGTGGTTATTATACATCCAGGATTCAGTGGTGGAAAAGGCTTTTTGAGTTTTGGGTTTTAGTTCAGAAATAGTCAGCTGAACATAAAATAGTTGAATCATCTGCATATTAAATGAGGGATCTGTAGGTCATAGAAGAATATAAGTTATTAATGAAAATGCAAAATAGGAGGGGGCCAAACAAATTGTACAGATAAGCGCTTTCGTCACAAATACTTAGAGACTCCATCAGATGATGAAAGTGCTTATCTGTACAATTCATTCTTGGGTTAGTGCAATAAATCATTTTTTGTGTTGTGAACCTCTTGCTTCTAGCGCCTGTTGGATTTAAAAGTTTGTGTCCTATCTGATTTCTGTTTCCTTGTCATCTATTTCATTGTTGCATATCCCACTTTTTTTCCTTTTCCTCACCCATGTCAAACCACTTTTCTGTGCTCCTTTGACAACTTCTTCCAATGCCCTCATGCCTAGTTTCTTCCCTATACTTACTACTCAGTCCTTTCTTTTGAGTTCTGACCTCCACTCCTCCTCAGCCTAACCCTATCATTTGTGCACTTGACCAGTAAGTCCATTCCCCAGTATCTCTCATATACTGCTATGGAGCTCTTCTTTCTCTTACACACTCCATACCCTCTGCCACTCTAAATACCCCTGAGCCAAGAAACTGCTCCACAGCCTCAGCATCCTTCATCTACTGTTCAATGCCAACAAACTGACAGACTGAATGGTAATTATAACTGCAGAACACATCATTTTCACTGAAGCTATCTTAATGTCCCATATTTTATGGGTCTGCTATGACTGCTATCTTTATTTGAGAAAAAATATCAACAGTCTTTCAAAAGAAAACAATTCATACCTATTGCTGTTTAGACAGAGAAATGCAAAAGGCATATGATTTCAGAAGCAATCAATTTCCACCTAATTGTGTTCACATTGAGGAGAAAGAAACAAAATAAGAGTGTTTTTCTTCCTTGTCTAGATCATAATTTCGAAAATGTAAAAAACTAATAGGCTGGAATATATTTTATTCTGATGCCCTGCAGTAAGTACAAATCAGATAAAATGAATCCAATGCTCACTGCATACCACATCATATCAATCGAATACATTAGCAAAGTCTACTAACCTAAATCACTCAAAAGAAAACTATACAATAAGGTACTGCAGTATGAACAGGGTACCAAGAATTGTAAATGAATACACTAAAAAAGTCTCAGTACATGTTTAAATGAGTAGATGAACAAAAATGTATTACTATGACACTATACCTTTAAACTTCAGTTAGATCTTTGGTTAGCTATTATACACCAACTGCAAGTCTGCATTCTTCAGATTTAATGCAATTTTAAATCAAGTACTATGTCAGTTTCCATGCTGTAAATTGAATGCATACAGTTGCAAGCAGCTGTATAGCAAAGCAGCAAACTAAACTGTAACTGTAGCAACAAATTCCTAATAAATAATTAACACAAAAGATTACAGATTTGCTCAGTATAAATAAACAATAAACAAATGTATTTTTGTTGAACCTAGAATAGCCCAAAGAATCTTTCTTTGTCTGCTCTGCTATGCTTGGATGTGCAATGATCTTTAATTTTAAGTAAAATATTTTAGGTCACTCACTGCTACTGAATAACTTATAGTATCTGTGTAAAATCCAGCCTGCTCAAATTTTTGGAACTTGTGAACACTTAAGTGATTTTATTCTCAGGGGTCACATAGTCTGAAAAAGAAGAATGCTATATTGAGAAAATGATGGAGGTCGAATGAAAGGTATCACATCACGGGTTTGCCAGTGTTAAGTTTTTGTGCACTAGCATACTGTTCCTCTTTATACTATTTGTTGTCAGTACTTTTGGTAAATGATGTGGCTGTTTTATTAAATATATCTTTCACAAATTAATGGAATTCTGTTATATAACACATTTTCACCAGCAGCAGCAGCAGTTGCAGGAATGCAGTAATACGCTCTGCTGTTAGTCCTTCACATGCTGCCTGCACAGAATATTAGCTAACAGATACACAAAGAATGCTGGCTGGGATTTAGGAAGAATCCCAGCATGGGCAGTAAGAGTTTTTGTCAAATGACACTGTCGCTTGTCTAGTCAGGATAAAATAGAGAAGTCTTTGTGTGTTCTGTTCAAGCAGCTTATTATGTACAAACACATCAGGATTGAAGCTTAATAACTTTAACTTAGATAAAATTTTCAACAAACTAGCTATTACACTGATACACGTGCACTCTTTGACTGCACTCTCAAAATGGCACTGAAGCTAGCATGTGCTTGCTATTTATATGCACATTCTGACCATAAAATGCTTCTTAAAGGTAAATACACAAACACTATTCTATATCCTCCCTCTCTGAGAAATCAGTCATGCAATATTGATGACAATAACTGACATGCAATCAATACAAATAATTCTTTGTCGTGCAATTATACAGAACTAAATACATATAGACAATTATGTCCAGGTTGCTATGCATTTCCCAGTAGGTCTAGAAATATGACCAAAACATGTGACATAAAAATTAGAATCAGGTGTAGCAACTGGGATTGTCTCTGCTGAATGTTCAACCTTAGGGACATCATGAACATCATCAGGAATGGAAGTAAGTCAAGACATGTTCTGCAACAGGAACATTGTCTGGATTGCTCTGAGATCTAGAGTCTATAGCACAGAAACAATGCTGCAATATCGATTCTGCCACAGGAAGAAGATGTCTGCAATTTCTCCTGTACTCCATACCCTCAGATTCTACAAAGTAGGATCTCGGCTTGGTGCATATACCTGTTACTTGACCAATCCAGTCAAATCATTTCATCATTTGTATCCTCACTCTCTCTGCTTCTTTCAATGGACAAAGAAATATGCTCGATTTATCATAGTTGGACTTCTGGAGAGAATGCCTTCTGAATAATTGAGCTCTAATTGTCTTGTTCTTAGCTTTAGGCCTCAATAAATTGGAACTAATAGGCAGTGTTGCTCTGGTTTACCTGGATAGAAGTCTTTGAGCAGGCAAGCCAAGTATATAATCACGGAATATGTTTCTGAGATTGAGCAAATTCAAAAAGACATCGGCATTAACACGCTTTGACCTCTCAGTATAATTACTTTGCACTCTGCACTGCACGTTCAGCTAGTCCATTTGACTGTGGATATTCAGGACTGCTAGTAACATGTACAAAGTCCCATTCTCTTGCAAATTTCTGAAACAACTGACTAGTAAGTTGAGAACAATTGTCAGAAACAGCTATGTATGGTCTACCATGGACTGAGAAATGACATTTCAACTTAGTGATAACAGCAGTGGAAGTTAGATTAGGTATCAAATCAATTTCAAACCAGTTTGAATAAGAGTCTACCAACGCAAAGAAATGCTCATTGTTCCACTCGAATATATCAGTTACTATTGTTGACTAAGGTAGTTCAGGAACCTGACTTAGCTGAAATGTTTTTTTTGCAAATGCCGTTTAGTGCTATTGCATACTGCACAAGAAGAAAGTATTTTATCAATGTCTTTTATTAGAGAAGGCCAAAATACTAGTTCTCTCTCCCTTCTTTTAGTAGATTTGGAACCTGCATGACCACGATACAAAATCTGGATGTATTCATGTTGTAAGGAAGCAGGGACAGCAATTTTAGGACCTTTGAAAATAATACCATCTTCCATCAATATCTCATCTCTTTAAGGAACATAACTTTGCACTTCAGGTGGTACATTAGATTGCTTTGATGGCCATCCAACATTAATGTAGTGGTTGAGTGTTTGCAAAACTGAATCAGTCTTTGTATGATCTCTCAGCTCATCAAGTCTCGTGGTAGAAAAATTATGCACTTCCATAATGTCAAAGTCAACATTTTCTGCATGAATCTGTTCCGTTGTATTTCTGGGTGACCTGGATAAGGTATCAGCCAGATAGAGAACTTTGCTTTTTGTATAGACCATTTTGAAGTTGTACTTTTGCAATTTGAGGATCATTCTTTGTAATCTTAGAGATGAATGCATAGGCTTCTTTAGAATAGTAACTAGAGGTTGCTGATCAGTTTCAATCTGAATAGTTCAACCATAGATATAATCATGAAACTTGGAACTTGCAAATATTGCATTTCAGTTTGGGTAAGAGTTCTAGATGCATAGGCTACTGGACTGCCTTCTTCAGGAATCACTGTGCCAAGACCAAATTTTGAAGCATCACAGGAAAGACTTACTAGTTTATTGACATCACAGTAACTTAATGTAGGTGGGGTGGCAATTTTCTGTTTTGGTCTTCAAATGCTCTTTGGTGTTGTTCCAACCAAGACCATGTAACATTTTTGTGCATCAGTTCTCTCAAAGGTGCTGTCAACTCACTGAATTCTGGTATAAACTTGCTTAAATAGTTGACCGTACCAAGAAAACGTTGCAGAGCTTGAACATTATCTGGTACAGGCATCTCAAGAATGACTACTTGCTTGGACGGGTCCAGCCACAAGCTAGTACTACTAAATAAATGACCTACATATGTAACATCCTGAGAAATCTATATCTGCCATACAGGGTATTGAAAGTAGTCAGTAATAAGGATTTGCGATCAAGCATCACTTGCCAAAATAAACTTTTTGCATCTAAGACAGAAAAAACAGTGGCATTCGGTATTAGGGCTGCAACTTCTTCAACTGCATGCATTGGATGATGCAGTCTCTTTAATGCTTTGTTAAAAACTCTTGGGTCAATACATATTCTGATTTCATCTGAGCCTTTTTCATGGGCCGCTACCATGGACAACACCCATTCAGTTGGTTCTATAACTGGACAAATTACACCTTACTGCACCATTTTATCCAACTGAACTTTGACTTTATTCTGCATAGCTATCAGAACTTTTTTGGCTGTTCTAACCACTGGACTGACCTCAGTGGGTCTAACTTCATAGAATAAACAACAGGAAGTTTGCCCAACTTGTCATTGAAAACATCGGCATACTTTTTGAAAATAGTTTCAGCAAAATTGGAACTAGGATATATGCTTATATGATGAACTTCTTTGGCAAAAGAAAGCAAATTCATTCTCAATATGTCTCTGAGACCCAGTAATAACTGCACAGGTCTACAGACTACATAGAATAACAAGCTGTAATAGTTTCTAGCCAAATAACATGAAAGCACTACTGAGCCTTTGGTTTGACTATATTCACCTCCATAAGCAACACGTTTCGTACTACTAGCCACGTTAAGTTGTTCATTAGTTCTCACCTTAGCAAATGTGTTTGCTGGCATAACATTACACTTTGAACCAGTGTCTCCGTTAAGCTTGGTGGTTTTACCATTGATCTAGACAGTACAAAACACTTCATTCTTTGTCAATAAATTCATTGCATTAACCTTTTCACCAATTACTGACACACCATATACGTAGAAAGTACAACTACAGCTCTCTATATGATCAACTTGCTTTTTTGAGTGACCTTTCATTACAACTGTGTGAGGTTTAATTGATTTATACAACTTTTGAAAATGATTCCATTTTTACACTTGTGGCATTGCTGACCGAATGCTAAGCATTTTTCACTTTTAGACTCATGATTGGCACCACAATTGTGACAGTTAACAATAAAGCTGGATTTGGGTTTTGCTTACTCACCCTTGTACTGCACTGAGCATGTCCTTTTCTTAGAACTTGCTGTAAAGCTATGGGTTTTACCTGGGGAGCCTTCAGGGGTAGCAGATACCATGTGCTTAGGCCTGCTTCCACTTGCCATGTGTTGCATGCTGTCTACATTTGATCTGGAGCCTGCTGAAACCATGCTTTTATCACTTGCAAGCATAATCATGTGCCTTTATATAACTTCATGGATTTGACAAATCTCAGTAGCTTTGCTCAGTGTTATATCATTGTCATGATCAAGATCTTTCTCACTGCAGGACTGTTAATACCACACACAAGCCTGTCCTTTATCATCTCATCATTTAAATCACCAAACTCTCAGGTTAGTTATATAAGCTGCAAAAGTTTCCCCTGGTTTTTCATCTCTTGTGCAAAACAAATGCCTGTCTAATGTAATAATTGTCTGGGGGTTACACATTTTCCTGAATTTGTATTTTAAACACTTGGGGTCTTCCCTTAATTCATCCTGTACAACAATATGATGGTTTTCACCTTCTCCCTCATATACTGCTGTTCCATACACAAATGAATGCTCTCTTTCAGTGGCTTCTGACCCAGTTAGGTTTAGCAAAAATGACTTCCCTGGTGTGTGCATCTTTATCAGAATAAGCTGCTTGTATAAAAATATTGTACTTTTGTTGAAATATTCTCCAATTCTCTGCAATATTCTGATCAAACACCAATGGTGATGATTTTCAATATCTGTCTGCCATATTAGCACATACCAGTGAAGGCTTTTGGAAGTATGCATGAACACATATACATATACATATGCCAGAAATTTATGCCAGCATTTGTGACCATGCCCAATAGCACAACCTCTGAACAACTGAACTTTATGAAATAAGTCTTTCGATCACTGTAATACTCTTGAAATCACTGTACTGTAAGAAATCCTATCAGTGTAAGAAACATTTCACATAACTACTGTGTGAATAAACTGAACAGAAGAAGCTCAGAGAAGGAAACATTTCAAAGTAATTACACTTTGTGGATAAACAGTACACAGCACACTGAAACTTTCCCAAAATGGCTGTACTTTTACTACATAACTCTTTAGTGTGCAAGAAACACTCTGTAATGGTGACACTTTGCAAATAAACACACCCAACACAAGAAATTTTTTCAAAATGGCCATACTTTGACTGTACCTCACAAAATAATTGTACTTTGCATACAAATACACTCTTCAGAATAAATGCACAGTAATAAGCACACACTGTAAGCACTTTTACACACTTTGAAATACTTCAAATAACTCTAGTTATGCTCTGAATACAATGCACAATAGAAGTTATGCCAAAACACAGTACTTTGCCAAAAAATGCAGTCACCTTGCTTTATTTATGCTTAATGTGCCATTTCAGGTCTATATTAGAAAACTGAAGTTTCAAAATTTCGAATGTTCTAATATTGACCCCTAGTTAGCGAAAGCTCAAAACATCGAACATACAGAACAGTGAATGTTTTCCTAGGGAAAAAAAATCACTGTTCCAAAACACATACACACAACACAAGCACACCAAACAAACAGCAATCCACACATATACACCTACAATCTTACACCTAACCCTACACTAAACTATATATACACCACTAACTATCCACTTACCTTAACCCAAACCCTAACCCTAAGGTCCGTCACTATCGCACACTCACCTCACCCGTGCCCTAACCCTAACTCACCTACCCCACCCTAACCCTCATGTCCACACAATCACACACTTACCTGATCCACGCCCTAACCCTAACTCACCTAACCCACCCTAACCCTCACATCCAAACAATCGCACACATACCTAACCCGTGCCCTAACCCTAACTCACCTAACCTGCCCTAACCCTCATGTCCACACAATTGCACACATACCTAACCCACACCTTAACCCTAACTAACCTAACCCGTGCTCAATCACACACTTACCTGAACCCGACCTGTAACTTTTCACCACAGCCCTGAAAATACTGAAGCAACAGAAACGGACAACCAAATTCTTTCCCTACGAAAAAAAATGGTTTTCTGTAGCTTCGATGTTTTCAGCGTTCACTGAATACAGGTCGATATTAGAACATTCGAAGTTTTGAAACATTTATGTTCTAATATAGACCCACCATTTCTTGCCCTTATTATATTCATTTTGCTTGTTTAATCTTTTTTCATGCCCATTATACTTTTCTTGTGCTCGTTTTACTCTAAACATGCTGGTTTTACTTTAAACATGCTTGATTTGCAATTCAGATGCAATTCTGAACCCCTTATGTGCTTTTCTGATGCTTGTTTTATCAAATATCTTAATTTTAAACATTTTGTTAAATTAATAAACCTTTTGTGCCTCTTGCTTTTTTAATAATGTGGTTTGTGCCCTTGTAATGCTCCATTGTATATTTTTTTATAAAATAAATCGTTTGTGCAAGTTTTAATTACCTTTGGTTTATTTCTGGCTCTTTTTCATGCTCATTTCTCTTAGTTTACCTTCACTGTTAACACGGCACCTCATAGCTCTGAAAAGCAGTCTCCGGAATCCCAGTTCTGACACCATGTCTCTCATCTAGTCAGGATAAAATAAACAAGTCTTTGTGGGTTCTGTTCAAGCAGCTTTATTATGTTCAAACACATCAGGATTGAGGCTTAATAACTTTAACTTAGATAAACTTATAAACAAATGAGCTATTAAATTCATACTGGCTTACTTTCTGCCTGCACTCTCAAAATGGCACTGAAGCTAGCATGTGCTTGCTATTTATATGCATGTGCCAACTTTAAATGCTTCTTAAAGGTACAATACAGACACACTATTCTACAGACACTATTTACACAATGGTGGAAAATGTGATTCAGAGACATGTTACCCGCAATGAGGAAAGACCTCATTATTAGATCATTTGGATGGCTCAAAATCACCATTAATTACTGCGAGTGTAAATCAGCACTTTCCTGCGGTAAGCACCTCTGGTGACCCATGCATCACTTAGGTGCAGGCACCTACTCATTTACTCTCCCACAGACATACACTCATTCAAACAGACAGACAGACACACACACACACACACACACACACACACACACACACACACACACACACACACACACACACACACATACACATGCAAACACACAAACTGACATATCTTTTACCTGTCTCTGAGTTAACAGGACATTCCTGATATATATATATATATATATATATATATATATATATATATATATATATATATATATATATGTGTGTGTGTGTGCATATGTATATATATATATATATATATATATATATATATATATATATATATGTGTGTGTCAAGTTAGTTTTTTTTCTGTCCTCACACATTGGAAATTGTTACAGTCAGCCAATGATGCCAGATATTAGTTTCATTCGTCTTCTGATTATTTTTAATTTTATTTGATTTTTTTTTTTTGGAAAGTGCATTGTGATGCACAAATGGTTGCTCTATTTATTTTTTAAGTGACTCAAAGTCCTAGTTTAAAATTTTTTCCTGGTGTTTTGCTGAAGACTTCAGCATGATTGTTCAACATACACAAATCCCTTCAACTGTCCCTGAGTTTACAGAATGCTGTTAAAATTACTTTTTATATGTGCCCTGTCCCATGTAACTCATGGATCATTACATTCAGTCAATAATGCCAGACATTACAGTTTAATTTTTCTTAGTGGTCAGAAAATGCAACCTGATGTATATAGCTCTGTTAACTTTTAACTTTTTAAGTTAGTCAGCATAATAAGGCAATTTTTTCCTGGTGTCCCTCCCATCTCTGCTTGGGAGTTTAGAGCATAGCTGTTTAGAGCTATGGCATCCCCCCCACACACACATACAACCCTTCATTCCTCTCAACTGAACCTAAATTTGCAGAATGTTCCTGATTTTGCCTTATACCTGTCCTGACCCCCAAAACTCATGAACTATTACAGTCAGCCAATAATACCAGATGTTAGAGTTTCTCACTACTTATACTGTAAAGAACATGTTGCACACAAACCCTCCTCGGTTACCATAGTGGGTTAAGGCATTGGCTTTACAAGCTGCATACTGTCCCGAGGATGCATGATCTGAAACATCACCCTTTTACAAGGACTTGGGTAATAAGTTAAGACT
The DNA here is from genome assembly GCF_019279795.1 of Protopterus annectens. Lineage (NCBI taxonomy): Eukaryota > Metazoa > Chordata > Ceratodontiformes > Protopteridae > Protopterus > Protopterus annectens. Next base: position 1,047,254,712 of record NC_056728.1, on the reverse strand, counting down.
ATCCCTGATTTCTAGTAGTGACACCAAGACTGAACACTCAAAGGTTGAGTTATGTGCCAAGCGTACAGAGTAGGAAGTACATTGTGGCTTACTTTTTGCAGCCTTGAGGTCTAGCGTTTACTCCACCCCCCCATCCATAGGTTTTCTGTGCTGCAAAACGACTGTACCCTTAATCTTTACATACCCCTGGTGTCTAGTGCCCTTCCACCCATTGATTGCTTGTGCTGTAAAATGGTTACTCCATTAACATTTACATACCCCTGTATCTAGTACTCACATCTAGTATTGCGGGGTGTGCTTGTTGGTCTAAAGAATGTTAGAGGCATGACCACCCCCCCCCCCACACACACACACACACTCTCACATCCAAAACTCATGTACAAAAAGATAGCCCCTCCCCATCTAATTGCATTCATGGATACACTCACTCATTCATCCTCACAGTTACACATGCACAGACATGCATGCAAACAGACATAGACACACACAAACACACACACACACACACCCACAAACACACACACACACACACACACACACACACACACACACACACACACACACACACACACAATTGGAATTACTTATCCCTCTGCATATACTCCTATACTCACACATGCAACACACATACACACACTCCTGCCACTTCCAGTCCACAAAACTCTCTCGTAATTACCTCTAACGTGGTCTTGAATATAATGGTCAGTGAATTTATTGGGATGATGCCAACTTTTAGATGTGATCATTAACATGACCATCTGATCTCATTTACACAGCCAAGCAATTCTCTGAATCACTCTGCTGCATAAATGTCTTATTGCAGGCATTTCTGGGGAGAGCACATTGATAATTAGCATAGACCACTCATCTAGAATGCCTGATGAGCATTTTCAATAGGCCACATGGTCAGCCCTCCATGATGCTGCACCTCTTGGGGTAGAGCACTTTACTTAGGTTGTCTCTAAATCAAGAATGGTTGCAGTGAGGGTAAAATGGGGTTACACCTCACAGGAGACATTCTAAATCTCTCCTGATGTATTTTAGACAATTAGTGCAAGAAATGGGAACACCTATTTCATAAAAAGCAATGTCTCATTGACCTGTTTCACACATTTGTTTACAAAGTACTGTAATAATTTGAAAATATAACTTATAATTCAGCTGTCATTTAATTTTTATCCAATCAGAGGTAAAAAATGGAGGTACTAAGGTGGTACTAAGGTTCACAGAATTTTAGTAATGCAGTTGCACCCTTATACAGGTTTGCTTTTATTATTATATTTTTGTCAAAATCATTTTAGTAGCAAAATGAGAAGTTTTCATGATACACATATTTATTTCCCATATTAAAGAAACAAAGTAAAGCAAGTTATGAAACATTTTCAGAACAAAAACTTAATAAGCATTCACAGTAATCATAAAGGTAACCAGTGAGTTTTATACAGAGAAAAGATAATAGCATATAACAAATAACAAACTCAGCATATTATTGAAACTTTGTAAAAGTTGACAAGTCCCATTAACAAAGAAAATTCAAAGTGTTTGTAAATTCCACATTAAAGTCGATCCATTAATACTTAAATAATTGAGTTTTCCTGCAGTCCTCCATTCAGTAATTTATTGTAGTGAGTTTTCATGAGAGCTTACATGCATTCAGATATTTAAGAACACAAAGAAAATCATGGGCAAGATACTTTTTGGCATGCAGTCCATTGTGTGGTTACATATAAATGCAGTAATGCAGTAAGAGCCATGATCAAAATAAATATGTCCTAAGTCATGTCTAGCCATTAGCCTAATATTACTTGCCTGTTAGAAGAAGAAGTTTTCATTAAAGGAAAGCTCCATCCTAGAACTAAAATTTTTTTTCACTCTTTCTTTGTTTCCTAACCATTTTAACACCTCAAAATCACTCTAAGTGATTTATTTATAATTTTAGCCTGTTTTCCACAACATGGCTACCAATGGGGCTTGATGTATCAATGTGATCTTGTTCTCCCTTGACCCTTTATTTTCCCATAATGCTTTGTATGACTCATGCCAGACATAAGCAAAGTGACTTTGAATTCCCATAATGGGATTTGTGTGAGTCACTGTTATTTCCTTTACCTTCTGTAAAAGGACTGCTTCTTTTCTGTCTCTGATCGCCCTCATTTATGATTGCGTCAGGCCTTGTTTTACACTATACTTAGAAGTTATCTAGCTACAGACAGAAAAGTAACTGAATTGCAGGCCTTTGTTCAGGGTTTTCTTCTGTAGTCTAAGAGGAATTGATTCTGCAAGGGTCTCTCAGTGCAATAACAGTTTTAACATCTCTACAGTAGTGTAGGGGGAGGGGAAAGAAAGCACTGAACAAAGGCCTGCAATTCAGTTACTTTTCTGGCTGTAGCTGGATAACTTGTAAGCATAGTGTAAAACAAGATCTGAGCCAAACATAAATCAGGGTGATTAGAGACAGAAAAAAAGGAGTCATTTTACAGAAGGTAAAGAAAATAACAGTGACCCTCACAAATCCCATTATATGTCAATGGCATGGGAATTCAAAGTTACTTCCTTATGTCTGGCATGAGTCATACAAAGTATTATGGGAAAGAGAAATGGTTGAGAGACAACAAGATCACATTGATACATCAACCCCCATTGGTAGCCATATTGTGGAAAACAGGCTAAAATTACAAATAAAGCACATAGATTGATTTTCAGGTATGAAAATAGGCCAGGAAACAATGAGCGAAAAAAAAAAACAGTTTTTTTTTAGTTCTAGGGTGGAGTTTTTCTTTAAGGAGGTTTAAAGATTTAGCTTTTCTGATTATGTAAACCATTGGTCGTGGTTATTGTGGTTAAACCAAAAATATGTAGAGGATACTCACATTGCTATTACCATGCATACAACAAGAAGAAATGCTACTGGGATAAAGAAAAAATGTTTATTTGCTTCTGCTGAAGATTTTATAACTTGGTGCATTTGAATTCTAGATCAGTATAACTACTGCTATTTCTTAGTGGGAATGGTTTCACAATTTTAAAAATTCTGATTTTTTTGTCTGGAATTGCAGATCCTAACTGGCAATATCCAGACAGATTTCTTCCCTTAATGTGGTATCTTCTTTACATTTAGTAAGTGAAATATCAATTATTGATTTATTATTCTGAATACAGCTGCATTATTCAATGTTCTGCTGTAATGGGGGGCAGACTCACAGTCCTAAACAGGACCATCATAACATTTGAAACCCACCTGTAATGGTGAAAATCAAAAGTTACAAGTAGTTGTCTAAATGATTTGTAAAGACAGAAACAAATATTTCTTTTGGCAGGATATTCCACATACTAGCTACTGAACGTTGAAATGTTTTACTTTTCAGTTTTGAATTTCCATGGTCTAAATGTAGGATTAAATTATTAATGCATGTGTTAATGTTATGACTTATATGAGTCAGACATAGGTTGACATTAACAATGTCTTTATGAAATCAACTAATAGCTCTGCATAGATTGTCCTTTACAGTACAGAATAGATAGTGAATAAATTTAATTGACTGTAGACACTTTCTGTAACTCATCCTGTTCACATCCTTAATCTTAGTTGTGTATATACACTGAATGGTTTCCATGCTGTTGATGTTCATATTTGAATACATGCAGAATGAAAGTTCTATAGAGATATAAATGCACGGATTGTTATAATAATCAGCCAGAGTTATAATGTCATTGTCTATAGCCAGCCAGGGGTGCTCATTGTTCATGTTACCAAAATGAATAACTGTACACTCTTACTACTAAATTGATATTCGGTCAATTAGTCCATTTGACAAGTTCAGCTAACTGAGCCTGCAAATCCTTCTGATAATAGACACAAATAACTCTTATAGTCAGCTTTACGTTGCCTGCAGATTTGCTGCATCAGGTGGATGGGGGTAAGTTTGTTACTGTCATAAATTAGTTGGACAAATCTGAGACCAGAACTGAGACTTGGAAAGCATCCCTTAACCCAGGTCAGGAAGCTAACTATTTCTTACTCTAACAAGGTGAGCACAAGCACCGGGACAGTATTTAGTCTTGTGGGCTACATTTGAATTCATCTCATACTAACTGGGGAATATTATTTACATGTGGAATAGCATTAGATGCTTTGCTAAGATCCAAATAAACAGTGTATGCACAGAGTATAACATGTAATGTGCTTGTGATGTTATAAAACTATAGTAGATCAGCATACATGATTTATCAGTAATTAATGCAGGTCAACTTAGATGTTCTAGCTGAATAGAAATTGTTAATAGTTTTCCTATAATATGTGTCATATTTCTTGGTTGGTAGTATCTCAGTTTTAAACACTGACCTCAGTATGAGTAATTCCTATTCCTCAGAGACAAGTCCTTTATTTAGTATGTGTTGAAACAAAGTTACAAATGTAGCAAACTTTACTTCAGCTAAAGTGGTAAATATTGGAGTGAATCATTTCCCTGACTTTTTAATACAGGTGCCTGAAATACCATTAGTTCATGTCACTGTAACTGATTGTAATCTGTTAATCAAGGTATCTATCAAGAGTGTTTGGTAAAATATGGCATTCATGCCCATCTATATTCTGGTGCCAGAATTAAATTGCATAATTGTTGAATTATGAATGGAAAAAAACTAATTAAGAACATTTCTATTTACAAGGCATCATTAACCTCTCTTTTCTTATGTATATATTCAGAAATATCTCCTGTCTGATTACTAATGTAACTAACAAAAGTATAAAAAGCGTTCTTATTTTCCAAAGAAGCAACACCTAATTGCCTTTTGTGAGTTGTTTTTCTATGTCATATTGCCCTTATCAAACATATACATGGGGATTCATTAACAGTAAATACATGTCATGCTAAAGAGAACATGATGAGTTGGCTGTGTGAAACAAACAACATTGCTAATCAAATATGCAGGATTGCAAGCCTCTCTAGTTGTCAAACAGCCCCTGCCTGAGTCCACAACAACTGCTAGTGGCCATACTGAGGTAAGATAGTGCTCATCTACACAATCTACACAATGTAAACAAAGGGATATACACAAAATAAAGTTCATTAGATGAGTACATAGACATGGCACAACAACAGATAGGGCAACTTGGAATACATCAAAGCAGAGGGATCCTAACAACACAACTGTACTAGAAAGGTTGATACCATTGTAAATGGTATTGAGTGAGTTAGTATACATGTGGAAACTTTGCTGGCATTGTCATTTACATTGGTAAACAGAATATGGAGCAGTAAATGTTCAGAATTAAAAAATGTGTTTTGTTTAAACAGACATGCAGGTTTCATAAGTTTACAAATTAACAAACCTTATATGCATCAAAGTAACAATGTAGGGTAATGTAAAACCACATAACTAAAATGCTGACCAACTGAGAAAATAAGGGAACGCCTAGGCATACTGAATCTCAATGGCAACACTCAGATCTGCTCTGAGTTACAGCACGATGGCACTAAATATCCAGAACCAACTGATATTGCCAACATCCTAGCAGATAGGTTCAGTGCTAACTTTACCCCCCTCTCACCCCCTAGAGGGCCCATCTCTATACCGGAAGAATGCAAAGTTCCTGTAATCATGGCTGCACAGTTAAAAAATACACTCTCCAAAGCCAAAAACACAGCATCCATGGGACCTGACAATATCCCAGGCTGTGTTCTACATGAACTACAGAACAAACTAGCACCCCACCTAAGTACCATGTTCAATCATATCCTCACCTCAGGCTTTGTGCCTACTGAATGGCACACTGCGATGGTTATCCCACTCCACAAAGGGGGAGCCATAATGCACCCCAAGAACTACTGCCTCATTAGCCTGAAGAGCCTGGTCTGCAAGGCCATGGAACGTATCATCATGGAACTCATAAACAAAGACATTGGTAATCTCCAGACTCTGGACCCCACCCAGTTCGGGTTTTTAAAAGGTAGATCATGTCTCCTAAACCTGATAAACTTCTTTGAAGCAGTCACCAAAGCCATAGATGAGGGTAAGGTGGTTCACACAGTCTATCTAGATCTCGCCAAGGCTTTCAACACCGTCCTCCACTCTGGAATTATAGATAAACTCACTAAACTAGGTATAAATCCCTATGTCACAAGATGGGTTGCCAATGGCTCACAGACAGAACCCACACTGTGAAAGTAGCAGACTCCAAATCCAACATCAGACCAGTGACAAGTGGAGTACCATTGGGTTCAGTCCTGGGTCCTCTCCTGTTTGGTATCTACATCTCTGAAGTACAGGCTAACACAGAAGGTCGTTGGCTAATGAAGTCTGCAGATGATTGCAAACTAGGAGCCATAATTGAAACTCCTAACTATGTGGACATCCTACAAAAGGGCCTCACTGAGACAGATGCCTGGTGTCAAAGCCATGGCCTGAAGCTCAATACCAAAAAGTACATTGTCATCCCCTTTGGTAAAAACTCTGTACCCATGAACTACCACATAGGTGGTGGTCTACTTAACACCAAAACTGTGATAAGAGACCTTGGGACACAGGTGGACAGTAGTCTCTCCTTTGATAATCACATCGCCACAGTGGTCAGAAAATTCTTCTATGTGGCACACCTCATCACAAAAGGTTTCTCATCCAGAAAAAAAGAGGTTATTGTTCCCCTCTACTCATCACTCATTAGACCCATTATAGAGTACAGCATCACTTTTGGTATGTACCTCACAAGACATCTACAACAATTGGAGAGGCCACAGAACTACCTCACAAAGAGGATTACTGGCCTCAAACAGATGCCCTATGCAGACCATCTCAAAAAACTTCAGCTTTACTCTGTCACATATCGCCTACTCAGAGGCGATCTCTGCCTAACATACAAAGCTATGTCAAACCCTGAGCTGTTGGACATGCTCCACTTAAACAAATCCCAATTCCTCCGAGCTACACACTGTAGGGACCTAAACCTTGTCACCACAATAAACTGAACATGCTGGAGGGATAGATTCCTGTCCCAGAGACTTCCCATACTCTGGAACAGACTACCTATCTATGTCAAACAGAGCTCCTCATTAGCACTCTTCAAGAAAAATCTTGATGATTGGATGGGAAATAGGAAATTCACCCCGGGGATCACTTCTGTGGCTCTGCTCCACAGAGGCACAGGAAAATAATTTTCTTGGGTGGCAAAAGCCAGGGTACCTTTTTGGCAAGGTTTATATAGGCCCTTGGGCCAATAGCCTAGTACCTACCTATGAACCTATGAATACAAGTATTGAGAGGAGAAACAATAACAATTGTGATAAGGGTAAGAACTGGGATATTTAATATATCCAAAATGAAATATAATGCAATCCACAGGATCACAGAAACAGAACTGTCACATTGAAAAGACACATTAATAGTAGATTATGCTGCAATACATTGGTACAGATTTAAAAGTATAACAGATAAAATGTAAAACACAGAAGATGCGGGATATGTCATGAAAAATATACAATGATGGAAATCCTGGAAGACACATGTCACGTGGAGCCAGTCCATTAACATCTGTTTTTAGTGTGTGTATATGTGTGTGCGTGTGTGTGTGTGTGTGTGTGTGTTTACATAAATATACCTATGGACATGATTCCATATGTCTGAAGGGAAGATGATTAGTTAGGCCCCAGGAGAAGCAATCACAAGTGTGCCTGATGTCAGTATTGTGTAATGACAAGTGCTGCATACACCCCTTCACTTTATTATATTTACATGTTGTGCAAAGCACTTATGGCTATGTCAGCATTGTATTACATGTGCACTACCTGATGCTGCCACACATACATAGTTGATACAGTATGATAAAGTATACTTCTGAATAAAGTATATACTGTTATGCTGTAATTCAAAATGTCTCCTGAAGTGAGCATTGTGCAACACATCATAATACCTGGATCACAATGTGCAACATATCTCACAGACAGGTGCAACAGTATCATCAGGTAGTAAGTGAAGAGTAGAAAGTGCTAGATGTTACATACAACAGGTGTGCATTGGCCTATAGCAATGCTGGCCTTCCCTGTACATCAGTCATTACCTCCATTTCATAGCTGTCTGCACAGCCATGCTGCTGGCAAATTCTCAGACATTTTATCCACAAAACAACAAATGACAATAACTATTCCCCATCATTGATTACTTATGGTGCTTTGTGCTAACCATCATGAAATGGAATATATAATTATACTGGGCATTCCCATAAGGAAGTACAGCAATTTGTGGATGAGTATCACCTACCCTTCCAAAACCATATTTTTATAACAACCTATAATAACACAGGTCTTATGACATTTTGTAACCACTATGTAGCATGCCATACAATAAGAGCTGTTGAACAAGACATTATTGACTGTAATGTAATTACTATATTGTGAGCAAAATAATGAAAGGTATATTTTACTGGATTCAAGCATGTGCAATGTATGCCAAATTCCTCTTGACCTATGAAAAAATGTTATGAGAAAGAAAACCTTAACAAATGTTTGACATACTGCAGGATTTAAACACCTGGCAATCTGCATCAACATTTGCTTCATTAGACCTAATCATTATCTGAGAACGCCACAAAGGAAGTCATACTTCAGGTAGTAAAACTCATGTATTTGAACAAATAATGAGAAAAGTATGCAGCAGGAGACTGTGTACATCAGAATTCAGACACAGTAGTGATAAATGAAACATTCCATATGGTGTACATTAAACCCTGGAGCTTGATATACATATATGAATAAGTGCATCCTGAGGGTGATATCAGTATTGTTTTCTGTTGCACAGCAGGGATAAGCACAGTAGCACAAAGAGCACCATATTAATGCAGCTGAAGATAAAACCGTCAGTATTTGCCACAGAACATGAACCATCATTTACCGTTACAGAGTGTTGCTGCTTGATGATAAGCACCACAAAAATGCTGAGGATAGAAATAGAGGGTTTTGTTTAAGGGCCATTTCTGGCCATATGTGTATTGTGTGTGAATCTATTTTTTTACCAGATTAAAGGTGCAAAAAGTGGTTTATAGGACACTGGTGAAAATGGGTGGGGGGGGGGGCAAGCAAAGGATAGAGCACTGAGGGAAAAATAAATGAATGCGCATGAAGGTAATGGGAGATCACCTTAGCTAGCCACCTCTTCATAAGCTAACAGCCCATTTGTGCAGACAAATAACATGAAGAATTTGGATAATCACCAAATCAAGGGTGTGCAACAACAACTTAATAAATGTTTAAAAAAAGTCCAAAACAAACACTGTGAAGCAGTAGGAAACACTTCCAGTCAGCCAAACTCTTCAGTCCAATCTGTTTTTATTCTTCCAACATACAAAGACACAGATTGAGCACTTTCATCCCCTAAACTGGGGACTTCATCAGAATATAACTGCACTCCATAGTACAGCCTTTAAATACGGTTAAAAATGAGTGATGTCATCACCCTTCACAATCCTTTAAAGATACAACTACCTTAATGCTCAAATGAAATGCACTATAAACACCTTTTAACACAAGAACATTTTAACAAACTTCATTTAAGACATTCATCAAATGTGAACTTAAAAATTGTTTAAGATAAAAAATCAACCACATTTTATCCATTCACTTGCTTTAAAAAAAAAAAAAAAAATATATATATATATATATATATATATATATATATATATATATATATATATATACTAAATAGTTGAACTACCGCCCCCCCCCCTCCACACACACAAAGACTGAGATACACAGTACTTATGAGGTAGCTTTCCTTACTAATATTGGTTTTAAGAATACCATTTAATTAAGACCTGGTGCATGGGTTGCAGCTAGTTTTATTTGCCACTTAATTTCCCTTTGCTCTATATAATTCCTGAAATCTCCCCTCTAGGATTTGGTCTTACTCGCACCACAATACCAAACAAAAACTGAACAAAATGTGCACATACTAATGAATGTTTATATAGGGCATTATTTATATTTCCTGTGGCAGTCTGGTACTGGTGCTCGTATATTCTGTCCCTAAGATGTCTTTCTGTCTTGCCAATGTAGTTAGCTGGACAGGTTTTACAAGCTGCCAGATATACCACCCCTGATGTTTGACAATTTCCTTTTTCAAAGAAAACCTTAGACTTCAAAATGTTTTGCAGGGTTACCATATTCTTAGCTTGTATGAACTTGCATTGTGCACAAGCACCACATCTTGTTGTAACACCATTACCCACTACCTGACATTTATTAGTAAGTTCAAATGCCCCTTTTAAATTGAGCCCAGTTTTGTATACAAAAGTGGGTTCCTTCCCAACAATTGAAAATATTCTATGGTTATTTGTAAGGATGGACCAATTATTCTCAAAAATCTTTTTCACTTGTTTGACTTGTCCACAAAAAGAAATAACCATAGCCCTATGAAATTGTTTCTCCTCTCCAAATTTTATTTTTCCTGTAGTACATCACCTAACAGTGGTTTAAATGTTTTACCCCACTCACTTTTAACATATTCTACATTTTTCTTCACTATGTTAGCTGGATACCCACTTTCATAAAATAGTTGTGCTACTTTTTGCAACTTTTTGTTCAGGAATAGGATATAGTGGCAATGCAATGGGGTTGTGTTGGGACCATTGCGCACCAATAGTTATGCCGATGCTGTTTTGGCCGAATGAGAGGTAGAGAACATACTTGAAGTTCAATTTCAGAATAATATTCTGTTTTTTTCAGAGGTTCGTGGATGGCCTCTTTATCCTATGGGATGGCACAGTGGATGCATTACTGGCATTTGTTGAACAAATAAACCAGACCACACAGTTTCTTAAATTTACTTCAAACTGGTCCCTCAGAGAAGTGCATTTTTTAGATGTTAGTATTTTCAAAGGACAGAATTATGAACATAATGTTAAGTCATATAGGAAGGACTGTCATGTCAATAGTTTATTGAGTAGTGAAAGTATGCACCCTAAATTTATATTTAGGAATGTAATACAAAACCAGTTTTACAGAGCATCTAGTTTGAATGCCAGTGATAATGACTTTATACAACAGGCAGATAAGACAGCAGCTGAATTGATGGAAAGGGGTTATGATCCACAAATGATAGAACAAAACAGAATGCAAATAAAAAGGCTGAGACAAACGAGAGCCAAGCCTTATTTTTCAGATGCACATGTGAATGTTAGCACAGTTGAAAGAAATGGACAGGCATCTAACAAACTTAATGTATGCCTCATTTACTATAGGAATATACACAATATATGAAAATTATTAATAAACATTGGAGTGTATTGACCACTGATACACAGATGAGGAAATATATAAATTTGAAACCACAATTCTCTTTTAAGAATAAGAAAAACTTGAAGAGAAGATTGTGCAACCCAAAGGACATTGTAACACCTATAAATGATATAGGGACAAAACCATGTGGGAAATGTCAGATGTGCACGTATGTGGCAAAAGATATGCTAGTGTTTAGACATCCAGACACAGGGAAATTATTTGACATCAGAACTGGTGCAACATGTGATAGTTCACATGTAGTGTATCTTGCTGTGTGCCAAGTTTGCAATAAATTCTATGTTGGAAAAATAGATAGACAGCTTAAGGATAGGGAAAGAGAACGTTTGTACTACATTAGGAAAAAGAGCACATTTAATGCACTAGTAAAACATGTTAACCAAACAGAACATCATTCATTTAGATTTATAGTTCTGGAGAAATGCTTAGAGAATCCAAGAGGAGGTGACATCAGAAACAGGACTGAAGAACTGGAGGCAGAATGGATAGTGAGACTGAGAGCTGATAAAGGACATGATCTTAATGACTATATACCTCTAAGACCTATACTTAAACAAAGACCATTATGTAGATATAAAAATGGGATATGTGTTGTGCTGTTAAAATACATTTTATAAGCAGTTTTACCTTTAAGAGCTGAATGATGAATCATGTGACAGAATTAAATGGTATAAGAGTGGTGTCATTTAGATTCTATCCATACACCTGAAGAAGCATTATTGTGAAAGCGCTTGTGTCTGTTTGTTCTTTTATTAAAAAAGTTGGAAAATCTGGAGCCTTGTCTTTACCTGTTTTTCGTAATTGGACTCTTTTATTGCTATAGAGGCACCTGGATATTGTGGGGTTATATTTGTTGTTTGATATTTTTTTATATATGTTTTAAATGGTGGTGCCAGCATTATGATTTTGATTTCCCCAGTATTAAATCAGCCTGTAACCCTCGTCCCCCTGTTGTGTTGTTTGTGTCTGATATATGTTTTCTTTTTTACATCGCAACAAGGATTTGGCAGCAAAATCAAAAAGAAGGTGTCAGTCCTATGGAAACTCCATTCTCAGATTCTCATCTCCTAAATACTCAGTAAGTTGGCAAATATTTCTGTGACTATGTTTTGCAGCAGGTTGCTAATAATTTGAATGCTGTGCATGCCAAGGACCATGACTAGAGGAATGCCACACATAAGACTAATGATATGTTCATGAAAACTACTGCTAGACCCAATGCTGTTGCATAGGAATGAAGAGCTTCCTGGGGTAAGCCTCCTACAGAACTACCAGTCACTGAGATGTAGGAGTTCCTGTCAACTGTAAGGGATCCAGGCAGCTCAGAAGGGTTCCACAGTGTTGCAGTGGATGTGGGGGCAGAGGTGGAAGATAACCATGGGATAGCAACTAGTGATTCTCCAGATATGCTATTCAAATATATATATAAAATATTAAAAGTTTAAGGGTTTTTCTTATGTTGTTTTCAATGTTACACGTATAATACATCTATAAACTGCAATTTGTGTGTCTAGGGATATCTAGCATTGAGGTTCAATGTCTACCTGCACATGGTATATTATTCTAAAGCTCGTTTGCATTTGTTGTTGCTTTATTCAGGTAGAGGTAGCATATTGTAATACTTTATTTGTATTTCTTCTCTTTTACTGTTTTCTTAATGTAGTCACAGGTGAAGCTGGCACCAGCAATGTGGAATTCCAGCTACTTGATATTGGCTGATAGAAAGCCTCTGTCGAGAATGACAGAGATGAATAGGCAAAGTTTGGGGATGCAGATGGTGCAACTCCACTTCCCACAATTTGTTCACAGTCATTATGCCTACACACACCTATGACAGAGAACCATCTGAGAGTGAACAGGTTGAGTGGGACATGGTTGATCAGACGAGTAAGTATGGTTACCCCCGTTTCAGACCTGAGGAAATCTTCTAGCCTTTGTTAGGGTGAAGTATCAAACAGTGTTGTCTGTAGAGGTACTCAGAGGAGGCATGCTTATCATCCTCCCCTTGATGTTAGTGTGTCAGTATCTGCCACCAAATATATTTGCAGGATCATTGTGGAAGCAGAGGCAGGTTCCACCAGGATCTCGGAAGAGGTAGTCAAAGTACTGCATGACATGCATTCTGATATCTGAGACTACATGAACCATGTGTGTGTGTTTGTGTGTGTGTGTGTGTGTGTGTGTGTGTGTGTGTGTGTGTGTGTGTGTGTGTGTGTGTGTGTGAATATGTGGACCAAATAAATGATGCACTGGACTGTGCAGTGTCTGTTATGGAATGTCTGCTTGGGGAGAGTCAGTATGCATGAAGCTAAACAGTCATTGCATCTTTAGATGTTAGCTGACATGTCCATGGCCATTATAGTTTCCCCTCTCATAGTGATACTACTTCCATTGCTCTATGAGTGGTGGCAATTCCTCACCCAGACATGTCTGGCCATGTGACTATTGTCATGGTCATGGATGTTGTCATCATGGCAGCTTGTCCAACAGATATCAATGACTTTCAGGAAGCTCCCTGACATCTGGCCAGGTCATGGAACAAGCAGTGCAACTCTTGGCAGAGGTAGTTCACCTGGTCAGCAGTGTCAGTGATGAACTGGAGCCTCTACTATGCATGACATACACCTATCCAGGATACTAGGGCATAGGTCTAATGCTCTGGCTGTATTCCTGCAGTCTTATGCATAGTACACCTCACAATGACCAGGTCACATCACACACAGTCTTATTATTCTTTAAAATTGACTTTTTCACATCTGGAGATACAGGTCTTGTCAGTGCATACTTGTGGAGACCTCATCTCTCACATGCACACACACTTCTTTTTGTGTCAGACTTGCCTTCCTGTAACCCTCCCCCAACACACACACTTTGTGAGTACTGATGACTATGCCCTGCCCTTTACACAGTTCTTTGACTTAGGGTTGCCTGTATCTGATGCACAGACTGGCCAACTAATGACTGCTTATTCAATTATCTGTTTCCATCGCCATACATAATGATTTCCAGTTTGTTTTAGTCTGCTTAAGTTCAATATTGTTATTAGTTGTTGTGGTCATAGTTGTCTTAGGAGCAGTAGTAGCAGTACTAATACTACAGTAATAGTACTTCTGTATTAATGCTTCCTCAACCCCTTGTGCAGATGATGCTGAGATTGCTCTGATCCCTGCTGTGGGTTCTTACTTGAGCTACTTATGACTGTTGTACAACAGTAAGCAGACCAAGCATGTTTTGGGCAATACATTTTTTTTCTATTGATGGATTGCAACTAGTTGTTTGAGTCTTAATTAATTCTCTTTTCATCCATAATTATAAAGTTCTAAAAGTATACTTGATCACCTACTTATGCAGCTGATGATGACATTACCTTACCACCTGTGGGTTTTTTTGACATGGGGCTGCTTAGGTTTGACATGCAGGTTCTAAACATATGATATATATGCAAGAACAATTATTTTGTTCTATTTAAAACATCATAGTTGGTTTGATCTGTATATGTTGCATGTATCAGTCCCAGAAAAACAACAATAAGGCAGAGAACTCCATGTAGAGCTGGTCAAAACTTTTATTGAATAAAACCAAAGATAAAATCTTCCATAAGCGCTTTCAGGCTACCTGCCCTTCTTCAGATAACAGAAAACATCACAGGTGCATATTTAAAATACATAGCAACCAACCAGCTTTCAGTAGTTTACCCTCCTTTTCTTAAGGATGAGTTTTAAAGGTACAATAGCGTTTATACCTGGTGGCTTATCTGCCCCTAGTCTTACAATCCATCTAGTTTCAGCACATTCCGCAGCTGTTTACTGAGTATGATGTTATGTAAAATAGCACAGATGGTCAGTATTCTGGCAGAGGTGGTGGGATCATATTGCAGGGTAACTCCAGAACTATCAAGACATCAGAATTGGGACTTGAGCAGGCCATATACAAGCTCCATGATATTTCTAGTCTCACTCGTGAATTGTAATTATGTTCACTGGGGGTGTGTGGTTTTCTCATGGGAGTCATGAGCAATGGTTCCAGTGTATATCCAGTATCCCCCACTAGATGTCCTTATTGGAAGTGACTCCTTGAAAACCTTAGGCACATGTCAGGGGTGTGCCATAGGGTGGAGTTGTAGAAATTGCCTAGAAGACCTGTACACACATTGTAAATTATATCACCTGCATTACTGACAGTTGATGGAATGATACTCTTTTCTTTTTAAGTACATCCTTCCTAATTCACTAGATGAAGCTTTTATTTCAATACGGGTACAGTCTACAGCCCCCTGTACACCAGGAAAATGTGCTATGGCACAGCAATTTTGCAAGGTGGTAGCTCTTTCCTTTGAAGTACATGAAAATGAGATATGGTGCCCTACATATTGCAGTAGGATCTGTTGGAGTATTCTTGAGGCAGAGGCCAATTAAATCCCCACTGTATCCCCTGTGCATCACTGAAATGTCCCTGCAGCAAGTATACATGATGTTGCACATACCTTGCTTTCCACTGGGAAGGGTTCTTCACATTTCTATTAGGGCATCAGATGAGGATGGCAGGTGTCCACTATTTGTTCTATATTATCCCTCTCCCCCCTGTAGTGATGAATTATTTCTATTTCATGTCATGGTCAGAACACCATACTCATTCTAGGCAGAAGACTGACAGCAGCAACACCTTTATTAAAGCCTGTTACACATACAGACTTATAATGGCTGGGGCAACGCCTATCATTTTTTAAAGCTTCCCCATGACTGTATTCCAGCATGTGCTGGAATTTAGAGCTACAACAAAAGCGACATGCTTGTGCTTGTTTTATATGTTTCTGAATTGCACTGTCACAATTTGAGTTTTTGCTTCGTTTGAATGTACTTCAGCCATTTACATGCCCATTAGCATACTTAGCTCCTAAACCTTTGGTGCAGCAATCTGCAACATCTACAGATGTTTCCCAAATCACAAACAGCTTGGTCATCACTGCATGTTATGCAGACAAGATCAGTGTGACATGCAGATGTTCATGAATCCTGACCATAATCTTTCCTTCTTTTTCATTGGTAGAAATGTCTTACACACTTGCCAGTGGTATCATTTCTGGGAGTAAAGCCTGCTAATTTTTATTTCTACAATGGTGAATTATCTTGTTGCCTATTCCCTGTATTTGATACTGAAGCCTTTACTAGTGATGTAATTTTGTCATAAAAGAAAGAACATAACATGTCATAATTACTAGTATCAGGCACTTTCCAGTTATAATTCCTCAAATTTCCTTTACAATACTACTAGAGACACCCCATAGAATTTTATTCAACTTTAGAAACCTGATATAACCTTTCTTCAGTTCAACTAGCAGATTTTGCACACACAAGGTCTATGTTCACTAAGGGAATGGCTTGGAAATTCTTAATGCTTAAGTTTGGTTGTTTAGAAAACAAACCTAATGCATTAAACTTTCCCATGGGAATTATAATATTCTAAGTGAAAGAAAATGTGATAATAGTTTTCAAAAAATCTTTCATATTTACAATCACTGCCCATTATATACAAGGGAATTTAAATATCTAGTAGTTTTATGGCACTCTTAAAGAAAATGATCTTTTAAGGTATCTAGCAAGACCTCCATTTCAGGTGACAAACAGCCTCAAGCAGAATCCTCTGCATTAATGACCATGCCGATAATTTTAACCTTATCATTTTTAAACAAAAGAGAAGCTAGTGATCTGTCATTGACATACAATGAAATTCTGGTCCCCCTTCCTTGATTTTCTAGTGTTATGAATATGATGGTTACCTCTAAGGGAGAGATGCAAATTATCAGTGCTGAATCATGTTTTATTGAAGACTAAAATTCCAGCATGTCCTAAGGAAGTCACAAAGTGATGTTTGTTTATCTTGTTTAACACCATGCTTTCATTATAGATGAATACAGCTGAAGTATCTGATACAGTTGAAGTTATCTTAATTCAGTATAATGTGGTTCTAGAAAGCTCTACTTTTTTAATATATCTTGAAATTACCTTTTTTCTCACGTGTACCAGACAATAACACTATAAAATCTTTGACCTGGAAAACATTTTGCTCCACATCAAAATATTAGGGAAATTATGCAAACACCATATGCCTAATTTCACTATTAAAATAACTGGCTTACTTGGGATTCCATGATGATAATATGGGAGATGGATGCAGATCAGCCACTGTGTAGCCAAAATACATATTCTTTGCAAATGCCGTATTCCTTTTACTGCCTCTAATATGTACTTCATGTCACTTGTTTTCAGCTAAGTCCAACAATGCAAACCACTTGCATGTACCTAAAATTATCACTACTGACATGCAGAATGGCAATGTTTATATAATTTACCTACAGACAGTGAGAAAAGTAACAATGACCTGGACTGTTTAGTTTTGGTAATAGGTTTTTACTCAGAATGTGTCTCCAATAAACAATACTTATTGGAGTAACTGTTCTTGAGTATTGCTATTACTAGGGGGAATAGTATTATTAACAGACTGCAAATGTTTGATATTACCAACCAGACCACATAAAGCTTGTTGAAAAAATAAAAGATAGCAATATTATCATTTTTTTCTGACATCATAACAAAGCATTTTTTTTTCAAATAAGTAACACTATCAATGCAGAAATGCTAGACGTTCATGTAGTTTGTACTTTCTTTAGAATGATCAAGACAAATTAATTACTCATATTCCCCTAAATGTTAACAGACTAGATATAACTTCATGATCTAAGTTTCTTGAAGCCACAATGTTTTGGGAAACAAGTAGAAAGAGTTTCATTAACAAAACATCCAGGCTGATTAGAAGTATTCTTGTCAGGTAGCATCTTCAAATTTCAAGACCAAAATCTACTTTAGTTAATGTGTCTCATGGCTTATCATTTTAACTTTATTTTCATCATAGCACTTAATGAGGTGAAACACATTTAATTAGAGATATAAAATGTTATGGTACTACAGTCGCATTAGTTGCATGTGTTTTATGACTTGTGCATCATCTAAGTCATCTCTTAATCATCAAGTCTTCCAAACAGTTTTTTACCAAATGAGTCCATAGCCACACTTTATCTGAAATTAACTATTTAAAAGAAACTGTACAATTATGAACCTGAAACAGATACAAGTATTGTTTTCCGAGAAATGCTTAGAAAACAAGTACCTTATCAGCTTTAAATCCAAGGCTGCATCTAGAGTATTTACAATCTAAAAACAAGGCAGAGAAACAAAAGCAGATTTAAAGCATTGTTCTTCAATAGGCACTTAGTGAATAAGTAGCTTTCCTCTTTAACAATAAGGTCATACAATGAGAACTAAGAGTTATAATCTATAGAGTAAAGAAATGGATAAAACTTGGAATACTGCTTTTTAAAAATGTTTATTGGTTTGGTAGCCTCTCAAGTGCAAGAATGAGTTAAAATAAAATATTATGAAAAGTACAGAATATATGTGATTACTTATGAAGCAGTGGTCCTTAGCCTACTGCACACCTATGAACCTATGGACCTATGGTGTTGTATTTTCCACCTTGAATCATATACATATATAAACACCAAGGAACATTACAAAAGTATGAGATGTGCACAAAAGTAATATGTGCACTCAGTACAGCAGCCACATTTCTAATAATAGAGTAGAAAGACCCCCCCCCCCGATTTACTATTCTTCTGTGCAGGACTAGCTTAGTCCTGCACGGAAGCAGCCGTTTAGGAGCAGGACAGCAGCGTGCCATGCATATTAATGAAGGCGCGCTGCCTGAGCTCCTAATCTTACATGGAGCATGTAAGAGTGCAGGGGGCGTGTCTGAGAGCAGAGCTTGCAGAATATACATGCCTCTGCAATGAAGAACAGCAGAAAGGCCAAAGGAATGAGCGAGACCGCTCATAGGTGTCTGCATATCCCCAGCAACATTCCCCCACATGTACAACAGCAATAGTAAATACAAATCAAATAAACAAACCTTTTCTTTTATTAAGAATCTGATTAAAGCTAACCGTAGGTGCGCAGGTGTGCCCATCGCTTAGCTATGGTTAATGCAGCTTAAATGGCTGAAGAGGATAATAAGGAAGATATACATAAACAAAGTAGAATAGCAATAGTGTACTGGGAAGAGCATTCATCTTACAAGCAGGCATTCCTGGTTCGAGTCCCACTGCAGCACATCCCATTTTCCATAGCAAATCACTTTATGACCAATATTTTAGTTGCATAACCCTCTAAATAACATATATTTGTGAACTGGAGTAATGCATTAAATGTACATGTGAGGTGTCAGTGTCATAATGTTGTAAAGTTGCCAGATAAGCACACGTGCCCCATACAGTATATTTACACAGGAATCATGGATACAAATGGAAGATAAAATGTGTAATGAATGACAACTCCATACAGCTTCCAAATCCCCCACCTTCTTAAGAACCATTAGATATTACTGTCTAAATCAGTGCAATTGTAAGTGGGAGTAAGCACTAGTAAGCAAGTGTAAGCACCAATAAGCAGTAGTAAGCATATTTAAACACTAGTAAGCAAGTTTAAGCCTGTTTGCACAGGGGTAAGCAAAGAGCACACAGGTTAAGTCCTCATGCAAACCCACTTACAACTGCTCAAAAGTGCCTTAATTACCCTGTATCCAACAGCCCTTGTTCTGCCCGGCAACAAAATAAAAGGCCTCATAGGTCTTGAACCCAGGACCCTATAAACTATAGTCACAGTAGTTAATCACCAAGCCATCAGAGCAGTACAGAAGAGTGAGGTATCACCAAACAAGTCCTCACTATAGTAAAATCAAACTGAGCCTATGAAAGGAATCAGTATACAGTCATATGTTCTATAACCCACTACATAACATAAATATCTGAACTGGAGTACAGCAGTAAGCCCAGATGTGAGGTGTAATTGTAATAGACTGTTGAAGTCCCCAATAAAACACAAGGACCCCATACAATGTATTTACGCATGAATCATGGATACCAGGCATATATATAAGATGTAATGCGTAAGAAATCAATGCGAAAAAGAAAATATAATGCAAAGCCTAATGTAAGCAATGCTAAGCATTGTACAGGCCAGCTTAGGAGGTGTAAGCAATATGCAGGCCAGCTAACTCAATGTACCCATTGTTATACCCCTTTAAGCAATGCCAACCTTAGGTAAGCAGGTTTGCCCATTGCCTAGCTTTTTCAAAACTGGCCAATCATGGAAAAGTGCGGGAAATTGGCCCTACTTAAACCCAACAGGCAGGAATACATCTCATAACTGGTTGTAGCTTCCCCTTGCAGGCACTATGGCAGAAAGGGAAGAAGGTGTGCACTTCCGGGCACAGCGCTGGTGTATCCAGGAGTCCAGAGTCATGGCAGTACTCCTTCTCAAAGACCATGAGCAGAGACTGCTGCAGGGCCAGTACTAGGATTCCCGATACAAGGTGGAAGCCTAGAACCATCTCGCCCATGACCTCACCAGTGCCACTGGCATAGCCCAAACTGGTGAGCAGGTCAGGTATTACTATGCTTACCTGAAACAGTGTAAGGGGGACCTCTTGTTGCAATGGATCCAAGAGGCTAGAACGGCAGGGGCTTTCCCAGCTGTGTGTAAGTATCACTCCACTATGTGTGTAATAATTGCCAGATCATGTATATCATGGATAGGTATGGGTAAATATTCCTGTTATGTCCTCCACAGCTGCAAGTGAGCAGGCTGTGAACCAGGAGGCCCACGGAAGTCGCCTGGAGAGGTTGCGATATGTGTGGCAGGTCAGTAATACTCATGCATGTACTGTCATAGGAAATAAATCTAAAAGTGTTAGTAAATGAATTGCCTGTATAAAACCTGTATTGTTTAAGGCAAGTACTGCATACACTGGAGAATATGGCAGAAAGACTCTCATATAGTTTGTATGTAAATAAAAGCATAATAGCCTGACAATAAAAGTCTAACTGCTGGACTGCATGTGTATACTCTGGTATCATATGGTAATGTAGATTTGCAATCATGTAATAGTACTGTTGTATTAAGCACTGTTACCCACACTGTGCACCATAAACAGAATGTGTAGGAATGCCTGTATATGACTGGTGTAATCCCCAGAGCCCAATTATACAACTGAGAGACACAGACAGAAAACAGTGAAAAGGCAGACAACAAACTCCAAATAGCACATGCAACTGAGAAGTGAACTGCTGTATTTTTAGCACACACAGCCATAGTTCGAATCCTGGCAGTGGTAGTAGTCTGCATACAGAATCATACTCCACAACTGTACAGATATGTCCAGAATGTCCAGTAAAGTGGCCTATATCTGCTGCCTGTCAACCTGGCCCCCAGGGAAATCAGTGGGATGATCCCAGATGTATAGGCAGCAAACAGGAAATACAACTGATTGACACATCTATGAGAACAAAGCTGGCACACTAGCAACTCCCCAAAACCTTATGAGAGTAATAAGCTACGTATGTCCCATTTACACCACCAGTCTGTCAAGCTGTGCCCAGAGTGTGTACAGTAACCGAGTGAGATGTATGTGCATAATAATAATGTGGAATCTGGTACTCTGTGTGGCAACATTCAGGTAGTGCTAACAAACATTTCTCCCACAGGTCTGTCAGATACCATCACTGTGCCCAGAAATACAAGAATGTTACCCTGTACTGGTACTGTTTACTTTGGTGTTGTATGGCATTGTGACTGATGCATTTGCTTTGAATAATAAGGTATTACTCATCACTGTTGCCCTCACTGTCCTACAAAATATAACTGTCTAGGAAATCCTGTATAAGAGTGTTGTAATACAAGGTCAGAATGCAAAACCAAAGGAGAATTATAACACAGAAAGCAGATAGGAGATATACAGCAATATCTATATAACACACACAACTCTGACGGACAGTGTTTAAGTTGTAGCAGGCACAGCCATAGTCTGAATCCTGGGAGTGGAAGTAGGCTGCATACAGAATCATACCCCACAACTGTACAGATAAGACCAGAATGTCAAGTATATGGGCCCATATTTGCTGCCTGTCACCCTGTCCTCCTGGGAAGTCTGTGGGATGATCCCAGATATCTAGGCAGCAAACAGGGAATACAACTGATTGACACACATCTATGAGAAAAACAACTGTCACTCTAGCAACTCCCGAAACTGTTATGAGAGTAATAAGCCAAGTATGTCCTATCTACACCCTCATGTTGTCAAACTGTGACCAGAGTGTGTACAATAACAGAGTGAGATGTATGTGCATAATACTAATCTGTAATCTGGTACTTTGTGTGGCAACATTCAGGTAGTGCTAACAAACATTGCTCTCACAGGTACGTCGGATACAAACACTGTGCCGATAAAAAAAAAGCTTGATACACTGTACTGGTACTGTTTACTCTGGTATTGTATGGAATTGTGAGTGTTGCAGTTGCTCTGAATAATAAGGTATCACTGATCACTGTCACCCACACTGTGCTACATAATATAACTGTGTAGGAAAACCTGTATAAGAGTGTGGTAAGTCACTAAAGGTTGAAGAGGGCAATAGTCTAGATATGTCCCGGTTCACCTGCATGTGGTCAAGACATGGCCAGTATCTGTGCAGAAAGAGATGCACAGTTATGTGCACAACATCAACCTGGAATCTGTGAGTATGTGTAGAAACAGTTAGTGTTAACAAACATTTCCTCCACAGGTATACCAGGTAAGAGGTGTATACTGCAGGTAAAACCAGTTTATGTATAACGATCATGACAGCCATATCACTGTCCAATCTAAGGCTATAGGGTACTGTAGTAATACGTGTAAGGTACAGATAACAGCACTGACTAGGAAAGTAATGTGGACGACAGGAATATACTAGTTGTTAATTGACATTTTTCCCCCCCCCCCACCATATCTCCTACAATAAACTACATACCCACCTCAACTGGTATGTAATGACTTCACTGTTCTGATTATGACCTCTTGGATGATAATTATTTAAATCTGTTTCCATGCATGTGCTATATTGAAATATTCCAACATTGGTGACATGGTGCCATCAATGTAACTACATGCTGTTGTTATTACCACTGTGGTCCCAAATATGCATGTGTTCCTTTTGTTATGCAACTGTTCCGTATCTGGTGTCTGGGTTAATGGGAATATCTATGCATGCTGTTATACCTAACCCTGGAATATGTTGACTATTACTAACCTGCATATGATGATAAAATGTAAACACTATAACACGTTTGGGAAGGTCGGTCCCAGCGGACCCACCAGTCCCACCTCAGCTAGCCGTGGCACCGGGCACCAGCACATCTGTGGCCCAACCCGGGACCTCCTTGTCCATTGGTCCTGCACCACCTTTGGGTGGAACCACCTCAGGGGATGGGGCTCATCCCCCTGGGAACAGGCGTGGACAGGAGTCTGTCACCCGTCACCAGTTCCGGGTCATGGTGCATAGTGAGCTCCTCAGGGAGGTCAGAGATGTGCTATGCCAGCTCGAGGGTCGTGTGTCACAACTAGAGGGCCAGCCTGGCTCTGTGACTCAGACCCCAGCAAAGCCATCTTCGGGGCGGTGAAGGTGCAGTGGTGACTGCCCATAGGTGGGGATCTCAGTCCCACTGTTTCCACTAGGGGGCTCATGGGCTTCCGATGTCTCAACAGCCATTCCTATCAAGGTGTCTAACCCCCACCCCCCACATGTGTCATTTACTGCCCCTGCATGTGTCTTGTTTGTCTTGTCTGTTAACCTACCCAACCCACCTCCACAAATATACCTGCCATCCCTCCCCAACATCTCACTCTCACCTGAAAATAAAAAAGGCAATCTATTCCCCAAAAAAAATCTCGCCCCATACATAGCTGTCCATTTCGCATACGTGTCCACTGAACACATGTAATCTGGTCTAATTAGCATCACAACATATTATTGCTGTCCTCGCCCCTCTCTCAGTGGTTTGAGTG
Source organism: Protopterus annectens (assembly GCF_019279795.1). Classification (NCBI taxonomy): domain Eukaryota; kingdom Metazoa; phylum Chordata; order Ceratodontiformes; family Protopteridae; genus Protopterus; species Protopterus annectens. Next base: position 1,047,230,497 of record NC_056728.1, on the reverse strand, counting down.
TCCAAATCTACCTCCAAAGTCAGTGTATATGCACAGCTGTTGCTGTAGAACAAATGGGCAGCTATGGACCTTCCCTACACCCTTCCTGCACATCCCTAGTTTTGTTCCCTACTGTCTTTCCCTCTTTGTGCCCCTTTTCACCACTTTCCTATCAACCTTTTTTTTCTTTTAAAGAAATTAGCATGGGGCAAGCAGGAGTAAGCACTTTTAAGCAGCAGTAAGTGGGCTTAAACTTGTTTGCTTGGGGGTAAGCAATGCCTACACAGGTTAAGCAATTGAAAAGCTAACTGAGTATAAGACACTGTAACCAGAAGTTAGCAGTGCTTACCTCTGCACAAACCCACGCAAACCCACTTACAGCTGCTCAAAAGTGCCTTAATCACTCTGTATCCTATGGCCCTTGTTCTGCCCAGCAACAAAATAAACAGCCTCTGCAAGGCTCAAACCCAGGACCCTCCATACAGTAGCCAAAGTGATTTACCACTAAGCCATATCAGATATACATAACCCTGATGTTTTTACAAATATATCATCTAGCCCAAGCATTCAACGGTACAGGGAATGTATTTCAACGAGTAGATGTGTGTGTGTGTGTGTGTGTGTGTGTGTGTGTGTGTGTGTGTGTGTGTGTGTATATATATATATATATAAATAGATATAATATATCTATATATGTAGATATAGATCTATATATATATATATATATATATATATATATATATATATATATATATATATATATATGTATATAAATATAAACATATATACATGCATATGCATACATCTATAGATATATATGTCTACAGCTATATGTATTTATATATATATATATATATATATATATATATATATATATATATATATACAGCAATTTATATATATGTAAGCAGATATATATATATATATATATATATATATATATATATATATATATATATATATTCATATAGGTATATACTGACATACATCTGTAGATAAATATGGGAATATAACAAAAACATGTATGTCCACATGCACTGTTAATGAGGTTGAGGGGCCCAAACAACATAAGTCTTGTACAAATAGGTATCCCCCCACAGCCAAACACATATATGTTCACCATATGTCCAGAACATGGAGTGGAGCCCTACCTCAGCCCCTATAGTCCCAACGTCGTAGTGCAAAGGGATGTCAGGTATGTATTGCAGGTATATTTGCAGTCTATTGCTACTGTAATAGGGATTGTCTTCACAGACATGGTGCGTGTGGGAGCTCACATCTGCTTTTAACATGTGCACCACTGGCTACTGACAGACATCCTTAGGACATCATAGTACAGTACCACTGCTAGCACATTAATGCCCCTGTGGACTACAGCCGGGATATGGCCAGTATATGTGGACAGTCTGACACACTCTGAAGAGTCCCAAGGTATACACCGAACCCCTTAATGCAAGACATGTGGACCAAGCTTGACAATGTGGATGTTAACAGCTATGTAGAGGGGTATAACATGCAACTACTGTTATACATTTGCCCCCATAGGTTATGCATTAACACACCCCTGTCTGTCCTGATACATAATAACCACTGTACAGAGGTGCCATAGTCACATACTACCCACTAGTTATTGACATACATCTGTGCAGCATCCCACTGCTTTGTCTGACATACATGACTGTTATGGTGGCCCGGCAGCAGTACATATGGCAAGTATCTGGGCATGACATCTCACTGGGTAAGTCCACTAAGCTGCTAGGCATGTAACAAAGCACTGTTCAGGCTACAGGCAGACTGTCTCAACACTGGCCTACATTTCCTATGGGGGAATACACATGTATCTGCATATATAGCAGGCTCTACAGGCATGTCACAGCACAGAGTAACAGACACCTGTGTGAAAGTGTATAACCATAACCAATGTGAACACAGCCACAGCCACATATGGTAAGCTAGCGTAATATTACAGTATATGGACTATCTGTTAAACACCATCCTCATTTGTGCCACTCACACACTAACCCTATATATACTGGGCCACTTACACAGTGTGGTCTGATGCCTCTTTGTGGTATGGGACAAATGTGTGTGTTTGGCCCTACAAACATGTAAGCCGATTGGGTAACATACAGTGGAGCAGCATGTAACACAGGCCAAGGTACATATTAACAATACACACACTGTCGACAATCACCATAAGTACACAGACCTCAGTACTGTACACACAGCCACAGAATGTCCAGGTTATGTCATTACATATAACCCCTACTATACATAACACGTGTAGCATTCTGATCTCTCACTGGCTTGTTATCAGATATGATGTCACTAAATATGGTGTACAGCACATATGCACCTCTTACTGCATGATATATGTACAGAGGTTGACAGAGTTGTGGCTGGAGGAACAAACACAGGGCCAATATTGACATGTCGCTGTGATAGCCTCATAAATTTACTGTTGAAACATGGTCTGTTGCAACATATGTCCTATGAGGGATATGAAGTCAGTAACTCTCACAGCTGTCACCATCTACAGACTGCAATCCTCACACTACCTTCTGCAGTTCACATATAGGTGCTCTGTGTGTAACGCATGAAACAAAAGGCACCACACACTGCCCAGTCTGCAGAAAACTGGGGGTTTCCTCATAAACATAGCATTGGCATGACAGGTATTAAAACATGTGGGACAGCCATATCCACACACACCCTGTTAAACAAACATTATTCCAAATGCAGTATAGCAGCACTTACAGTCTGTAGTCAGGTCAGGCACATCCCCCTCCTGTGTGTTGGCCTGTTTCCACAGTGTATGTTGTTAGGGTTAAATCCCCAATCCATCTGTGATGCTGTTTGCCAAACAACAGATCGGGTTCCGGCTCACAGTGAATGAAAAGGCCAAACACCAACATGATGTTCCTAGATATTGGAGTGTGTTTCCATGCAAATGGCTATGGGAATGTTACTACAGCTGTTCCACATGGAATCAGCTAGAGGAGAGCTGCAATTCGTGCAGAGGCTGATCATGAGCATCACTTAAAATACACATGCTGCTGCCTAAGCAAAGCAGGTGTAAGTCTCCATATCCACCAGAGAGGGAGTGAGAGAGGCAGACAGAGACAAAGATAAGTCAGGGAGGGGTGAGAGAGTAAAACTCAAGCATGTTTGTGTCACACACCTACCAGTACAGGGTATCAATCCCCTGATAACTATATAGTGCTATCACATGTCTATGCAGTTATTGGATGCACCACACATGTTACATGTTGAGGAGCCCTTCAAACGTATATGTGATAGTGAGTGACATCTGCAAGAGTGATGTGGTAGCTATATGCTAGGTGTAGTGTACATGCCTGCCCACGTGAACAGGTGTCAGCATCAACACAACCACACTCTCACAGGGATGCACACACATTGACACACTTGGCAGGGCCAGGAATACAACTCATCACTAATGAGATTGCCACAACACAGTACTGTGCAGGTATCCCATGCACCACAGGGGTCATACAGAGGTTATATAGGCAAAGGGTATGTGGAGGTGTCTGACATCAGACAGCATGCTTCAGTATGCCAATGGGGGTTGTAGTGCATGTAAATGTGGTCATAGGTATCATACAACACACACACACAGACACATGGTGCCAGTACTGATGTGCATGGGCACATTGCTTCATGGGTGTGTAGTGGTCAACTGTGCCAGATGGCAATACAAGGTTAGGTGATGGGTATACCTTCGCAGCAGGCCCCATGACAATGGTCTGCAGTGTGGCTCAGGGGTGTAGTGTCTGGATTTGCCCACACAGGTGGTTATTGTATTTACCATCCAGTCACCTGGGTAACTATTGCATGTGGCCAATGCTGTGCATTGCTTGCCATGTATGTGTTCCTTAGTCCATAACATGGATGATGTTTGGGATGTGCACACCTCCCACATGCATGTACAGTGACATGTGGAACTGTACCTGGGGTGTCTGGCCCATGTTGTGTACACAGATTGTTACCATCAGATGTGCCAGTCCTGGCCTCATGTGGTGGGAACTGTTAATGGACAGCAGGTTGACCCTGCACCTACATTGATAGCATGATACCAGTATTCCCTTGTGTCAGTGGCATCTGTTCATACAAGACATGTTTTTCAGGCATGGTATGTCCTTTGTGTGTCACATTTGATGGAACCACAGGTGTTGCAGGTGTTCAGTGGAGAACATAGGGAAGGTCCACTGTCAGCATGTATGTGCCTATTGGACTGATGGACAGGGTGCCATGCCCTCTGTAGCCCACTGCAATCACACCATGGTTACTATCAGTGGGCAATATGCAGGGTACTACTAACATAGTGGCTGTTGCCTAGACAAGTGTGTGTGTATGAGACATGGGATGAGAGTGTTCTCTGGTAATACAAGGGTTGATAACTATGTTCACCTGGCCTTGATGCCACATGTAGGGGTATAGAGTTGCACCCCAGCCTCTTGGCTATTTCACATCTGTTACCCTGTATGGTGGACATTGTGATATATACTAGGGCCACCATATAAGGAATTTGCCAAATCTGCTTCACATTGCACCCAGTTGTTACACACTCACAACCACCTCCACACAGGATACAAATAACAAACACACACACACACACACACACACACACACACACACACACACACACACACACACACACACACACACACACCTGTCATGTCTGGGATTAGAACTCCTACCTAACTAGTTTATCACACTACAGCAGTATGCAGTTATGGAACGTGCTACAGAGATTACTGGACTACACCTTTCACAAAGGTGTATTTCTCAGTGAATAACATCAGCAGCCTTGCCAAAGTAGGGCATTTGAATTGTAGTGCATGTGACTCCCCTAATATGCATTGTTCCCCCCACACACACACACACACACACACACACACACACACACACACACACACACACATTTGCCATGTCTGGGATTAGAACTCCTACCTAACTAGTGTATCACACTATAGCAGTACGCAGTTATAGGACACGCCACGAAGATTACTGGGCTACACCTTTCCCAAAGGTGCATTTTAAAGTGGATGACCTCAGCAGACTTGTCATAGTAGGACTATGGGGAGGGCAGTGTGTGTGCCTGGGCCATAACCCATTCATTTAGAGGTTGACACACCACATGTGGCACACAAAGGGCTATATTCCACAGGTACATTTATACAGCTGCTAGAAGACTACTTCCTTGTACAGTCATGTTGCACAGCTGGCTCTTGCACCACATAGTCTGTAGTGCTGATGGATACCAATGGCTAATGTCTACAGTGAGTGACATTTACACCTCATGTGGTTGTAGCCATTTGGCTGTGTGCTGGGTGGGACATGCCTCATAATGGATGGCTCCTTGTCACAGTCACTCTCCTACACATCTATGTATGTCTACTTCTGGCTTATTATACTGTGGTGTCCTTGGATATTTGTCTGTATTCCTATCCACTGTGTGTGCAAGGCATGACTGGTGCATACTGAGGAGTGTATGCACTAACATCTGCAAATGCCAGATATGTATGGTCCACTGCTCTTTGCAGACATGGGCTTCATTTGTTTAAGTGTGTGTGCATGTCCAGTATGCCCTTCTGTATTGAATGTGTGGATCGATTCCAGGTAGTTTGTACTCCAGTGCAAACCTTTGTGTTGTACACCTACAGGTAGCAAACTGTTTCTGCAGGGTATCCGTCGAACATTTGGCAATATGGGGACAAACTGTGCAGGTATAGTGTGTACTGTAGATGATTGCATCTGTGCTGCTTCAGCTGCATGGTATTGCTGTTAGCAGGGATATTCAGACATGTGTACTGTTGTACACTGTGATGTTTTCTGTCCTCATGTACTGTCAGGTGGACATTCTTGCTCACAGTGTGACTTGGGGGACAAGGGTGACTGCAGCTGTGTCTGGTATTGTGGGCAGACACCTACATATTCATGGTAAGTTATGTCATTCTGGAGAGGGAGCTGCAGACACTTGCTGCTGGGTCTGTGTATTCGGTTCATCACCTTGGTACACTGCTGGCAGAGAATCCCATACTTGTACATCCATCAACATGACAGTGTGGCCTTATCTTGCTGTGGCAATGCCTCACAGCTCTACAGATTCGCACAGATTACCCAGAGGCAGGGGCCATGGGTCAGAATATTACTCCTATTGTGGTGTACGGGCAGGTGTGTAGCCACACATTTATGGGTTTGCAGCCAGGGGTAGTGTGTGCACATAGCTTGGTGTCTGACCCTGCACATTACATGCTGCCCATGCTCCCACCCCCCCACCCCCGTTATTCTAACCTCTTCCATACATTATGCATGCATTCTCTGATACTTTCTCTAAGGGTAGCACCCCATCACAGGTGTGTATTAGTGTTGGTCCACAGTTCATGCAGTGGGACATGGTGGACATGTTACTGTGGTTTGTCCACATGGCCTTGCATATAGCTTATGTGGAGTGTGTTATGTTATTTGGGTGTCCATGACATAACATGCATTGGCAGTATGTGTGAGGCACAGGCTTTGGCAGGTGCCTGTGGACCGTTAGGTGTCGCTGCAGGCCAGATGTGGCAGACCATTGCATTCTATCAGTTCTACAGTTTCAGACCACCATACAGTATATTCCCCTGGGGTGACAGGGTAGGTGTGATAGGTGTTCATGCCATTACCTTCTATCAGTCTTGATCAGGTGGTGTGGATGCTGGCAGGGTGCTGCCTACAGCCAGGGACACACCTGCATGGGACACCTGCACTGCATGCTGCATTCTTCCACTATTCCCATATACAGGTGGGGCATATTGTACCCATTCCCCACAGCAAGGATATGACCAGAGAGGTACCTGTGGTTGGTGTTTGCATGAACTGGGTGCATGTGTGTTCTGGACTCTAATTGAATCTGACACACAGATATGCATGGGGCATTCCAGTTATGCTGGCATGTGCAGGTACATCAGCTGTTTCCCAATACATCAGTCCTACCTCCTTTGTGATCTGCAAGTGTTTGGGCAGACATCACCGGTATCCCCTACTACAGGACCAGTTAATGTGATGCATACCTGTATGTACAATTCCAAGGGTGTCAACATTTCACAGTGACACAATATATACTGTATGTCTGGGGTACTTTCCCCTGTGTACTACTTGTATATCTAGCCCAACAGCCATGCCATGTCAGTCTTTCAGATGGTAACACATATTACTACCATACATTTACAATGGCTTACTGCTAGCATGTGTTATACTGGTGGGAATTTTCTTTGGCACTGCAGTTGTGAGGGCTTGTCTCTGTCATCAGCAGTAGTGGGCAATGGCCACCAGGTCTTACCTCAACATGCATACATTCTGACCACTCTCACACAATATGAAACACACACCAACCTAACACACAGAGACCTGCATATTGTGCAAATGCTACAACCTATCCTGCTACCTTGGCCACCTCTTGGCATCTGTGCTCCACTGGTATTATACCTACACATACATGTTACTACATTTCTACATAGGGTTGTGGGGGGCACACATGACTGTTACAACATGTGTACATCAGATTGGTAGGGCACACCAGACCATTACTACATTTCTAAATAGGTTTGGGGGGGCACACCTGACTGTTATTACATGTCTAGGTTGGGTTGGGGGGAGCACACCTGACTGTGTACATTCCTACACAGGATTGGGGGAGGGGGTACACCTGACTGTTACTACATTTGTACATTGGATTGCGGAAGGTGCACACCTGACTGTTTCTACATGTCTACATAGGAGTGGGGGAGCAACAACTGACTGTGACTACATTTCTACATAAGATTTTGGGGGGGAAACACGTGACTATTTTTACATTTCTGCACAGGATTGGGGGGTACACCTGACTGTTACTACATTTGTACAATGGATTGGGGGGAGGGGCACACCTGACTGTTTCTACATGTCTACATAGGAGTGGGGGGCACATCTGACTGTTACTACATTTCTACACAGGATTGGGGGGGCACACCTGACCGTTACTCCATTTCTATGCTGGATTGGGGGAAGGGGCACACCTGACTGTTTCTACATGTCTACATAGGAGTGGGGGGCACACCTGATTGTTACTACATTCTAAATAGGATTGTGGGGGGAAACACCTGACTGTTTTTACATTTCTACACAGAATTGGGGGGGCACACCCGACTGTTACTAGATTTGTATGCTGGATTGGGGGAAGGGGCACACCTGACTGTTGCTACATGTCTACATAGGAGTGGAGGGGCACACCTGACTGTTTTTATATTTCTACACAGGATTGGGGGGGCACACCTGACTGTTTCTACATTTCTACATAGGATGGGGGGCACACCTGGCACTTTTACACATTTGCTATGACTGTACTGGTATGTCAGGTACTCCATTTCATTCTGTTTTCTAACCTATCATGCTGACTAGAGGCATATCAGTGTACTACAGATCTAAGCTTTGGTTGACCTACATATTAGTGTCTGACGTCCTACGCTTCAGAACTAACATCCCACTGCCTGACCTGCTGTAGTCTGTCTGTGTAGGCCTGGGGGAGGTTACCCGTAGGCATCATTCAGAGGCCATTGCACAGCCTCTGTTAGTGTTTGTCTACACCTGTCCTGCTGGCTGAGAATGTTGTTGGGTATGTGAACCTCCTGGACTGGCATGTGTGAGTCATATGGACACACATGTCACCCAGCACATTTCCTGCAGTTGGATTTGTCGCCCTGTGTATTACTGGCTACTATGGTGACTCCAGTATCTGTTACAGATCTCATGGTGCCACTATGGGTGTCTACTATCTGCTGGCATAACATTCAGCCACCTGATTCCCTTGCATGCTCACATCCATACCATAGATACAGGTAATGACACATTCTACTCCATTCAGCAATTGGTAGGTTGATTGACTTACCTTGTGGATGTGCCCGTATTGAGGATGGGGCTGGAGGGTTGCCTATGTTGGATGCACATAGTACACACCCTATACGTGGTTGAGCACAGGTAGTGTCATGTTTGGCATCCCTTTTACTGTATGTGCAAGTCAGAGAGAGGTGTCTTTCCCTGGGTCCCTACTATGTCAGTGTATGTGCTATGCATTGCCTCTTTGTCAAGGCCAGGGCATACTGGGCACACCTCCATCTGCCTACTGGTGTAGGCTCAGGTTGTTCCTCCTCTGAGTCACTCTGTGCCTGTGTAGGCCTTGGCAATGGTAGGGGGCTGTGTGGCCCTGCCCCGTGCTGTTCCTACTGCAGCTGTTTCCACAGGATCATATAGTGTAGCATGGCACGTACAATTACAATTTGGATACATGTAGCTGGTGAGTACTGCAAGACTCCACCGGATGTGTCCAGGCACCGGAACCGTGACTTGAGCATCCCAAACACATGCTCTAATATAATTCTGGTCTGTGCGTGTGCCTCATTATGGAGTTCTTGTTTGGGTGTGTGTGCATTTCTGATGGGTGTCATCAGCCACAGCTCCTGTGCGTAACCAGCATCCCCCACTAGGTGACTGTAAGGGATGTCCCCATTGGCAAATCTCTGGTACAGCTGCATCAGATACCAGATGTGGGAATTGTGATAGCTTCCAAGGCAGTCAGCACACACATTCATTATTATGCCCTGGGCATTGCACACGACCTGGCAGTTGATGGAGGGGAAGACCTTGCGGTTTATGTAGACCCTACCCACTCACTGGGTGGTGCTTTGATGTGTATGTGCATGCAGTCTATAGCACTGGTTACCTCAGGGTATTTTTCTATTTGGTGGAACAGTTGCATATAGATGGCCAATGCCTCACAAGTGTTGGGGAAATATACGTGCTCACCGGCATGTGCTGACATGGCATCCAGCAAATGGTGAAGTACCCTGGATGTGGATGCCTGTGAGATCCCCATCATATCCCCAGTTGGCCTTTGGAAGGTACCTGTAGCTAGTATTCTTAGGCCTACACATACCTTGGTATCCACTGGGATGGGTTCCCCTCTGTTAGTTTGGTGTGTCAGGCATGGCCACCACAGCTCAACAATTTGCTGTAAGAGGTCCCTGTTCACCATATAGAACTCCACTATCTCCAGCTCATGTCACCCCTGGTAGGTTACCCTGGGTCTGTACACTCTTCTCCATCTCCTCACTGTGGGTTGGTTGGCAGCCTTCACATCCTCACCACCCTTAGCCTCTTCCACATGTTATTGTATGATAGCTATTGCAGCCCCTATCACTTTGTTGTTTTGTTTGTTAAAACTTCCCTGTTTATATACACCGGTGGTGTAGAGTATAGGTAAAACCAGAGGGAAAGGTGTTTGCATGGTTCATAGTAGTGTCTGGGCTGGTCTGGTCTGCTGCCTGTGTAACTGGCTGATTTTGACACATTTCACCTGCCAGTTCTGCTAGTTCTCCTAGATTGCCTTCCTACTGCTGTTTTCCCTGCCCATTGCCTTCCTGTTTAAGCACAGGGGTGCGCCACGGAAACACAGTGCTAAAATGTGCACAGAGCTGCTATTTCTTGGTTTACTTTTTTTCCCCTTTAAAACCTGGAGCGCGGCACGCACACCCACTTAGGCAATGTAAAGAGTGCTAGGCAGCCTCAGACACACCCCCTTGCTTAGCTGTACTAAGCTAGGAGCAAACCCGAGCCACAGGGCTCCAATCAACTTGCAGTATGCCCCTGACACACACCCTATGATGTCAGCTAATTCCTAGGCTTGCACCAAGCTATTCCTACTCTTACACTGTTGGGAGCTGCCTAGCATGCAGGGGAAATCTGGGATTCACTATCATTCCCCTCATTTGCATAGGATTTCCTGCTAATGCATAGTTACATGTCCCACATTCAGCCTGCCCCCTTAGCAACCACTATTCACTGGCCATGTTGTCTTCTGCCTGCCATTGGGTATAATGGCAGAATAGTAATTTTGGTTACAATGCTTATTGTAGATTTATTTTCTTATTCCCCCCAATCCTGTTTGTGCGCTGCTGTCCTATGCTTAAACAGCCAAGATCAGCAAAAAAAAAAATAAAAGTTGATTTTTTTTTTTCAAATATTTTCTATGCCATTGGCCTTATACTTGGCCATTAGCATGCTTTTAATATGATATCCACGCTTTATTTGGAGCTGTCATGGCTCTGTTTTGTAATTTGCAGAAATGTACTCCGTTACTGGTGGAGTACATTTCTGCAGATTACACTAGTCCTGCACAGCCGGTTTCCAGCTTCCTGGATCACAAGTTCACCTCATTTGCATGGATTTCTCCTGCAAATGGGGTAATTTGCATACAGGGGCTGAGTCTGTACAGGACTAATGCAGGAGCGCTCGTGCACACACCTACAGGTTATTCCTGGATCACACGGCAGACATATTGCCTGCTGGAGCTCCTGCACTAATCCTGCATGCCGTGCAAGGCTTGCAGAATCCGGGGGCAAATTTATATATATATATATGCAGGTATTGGACCATGTCCGAACAAATGATGCACTATGGTGGTATGCCACTACATACATTTTTTATGAATACCCTGGAATATTTCCAAGATTGGCAACAGTTTCCTGTTGCCATATCTTCCAATGGTGTACCACATGTGTATATGCAGATATTGGACCATGTCCAAACTACGCAAAGCACTATGGTGGTATGCCACTACATACAGTTTTTATGAATACCCTGGAATAGTCCCAAGATTGGCAACAATTTCCTGCTGCCATATCTTACAATGGTGAACAATGCAACAGTCAGGAATTCAGAAGATATGAGAATGAGTGAGGATTCAGACATGTAATGTCACATCCATACTATCTACACTCTGAGGATAAATAAGACAGTACTATTAGAGCACTGAGCAATCCCATAAAAAAATATATGGAAAAGCTGTGAAGGATATTGTCTCACATGTTTTCAATACAGAGCCAGCCTCTGAATAGTTCCGCTATAAATGGTAGAAGGTTGAAAATCAGTTTACTTACTTCACTTCATTTTGCCTACTGTATGGCTTTGCGCAAATCCTGAAAATGGACAGTTTTATCTAGTAAGCTTATCCAAGGTAAGAAATATATAGAATAAATGAATGCATGAATGAACAGATGTAGATAGATAGATAGATAGATAGATAGATAGATAGACAGATAAATAGATAGATGGATGGATACAATTGCTCATATCTGAAAACTAGTACAAAGTAAATATTGTCAGGAAAGATAGAAAATATTACTATGCTATGACTTATAGAAAATGTCCAGGTTTATGGGCTGCATGCAAAGGAAGAATACAAAAGGCATGAGAAAGTCTGTCTCCAGAAGATGAAGTAGTTGATAAAGCAAATAAAAGTCTGATGGTCTTAATGGGAAGATGGAAAGCTGCATGGAAGCAATCACAAACATTTGTACTAGACAGATATGTTGATCATCACTGAAAATGGACAACCGGAAGTGTCAAAATCATTGTAGGAATAAAACAGTCTGTGAGAACTGGGATTATCAAGAGTTGTAGTAAGACAGTCTTCAAACTGTGCCCCCAATTAAATCTATATTACAACAAGAACCAATCCGAAAGCAACACTAGATGTCGAGTGTGTATTGCCCTATTACATTTTCTTGATATGGAAGGCAACTGAAGAAACTAGTCAGTATTGTTGGCTGCTAAAATAGCGTATATAATATTATTGTTAAGAACAGCTTAATGAAGATTCCAGATACTAGAATGCATATCTCCATTCAAGGCTTATTGTTTAACAGGGACTACTTTGGCATAGAGAGATAAAGCCCTATGGTCCAGTCATCCCAGGTTTAATTAGCATCTCAGGAGACAGAGTGCCCATCTCAGATTGGAGGGCATTTGTTGATGATGATCCCAAAATGGAGGCATGATTCAAAGAGGGGAGTTGCCATTAGATGAATCAACAACCATGGGAGGTGGGGTAATGGGTGGTTAGGGCATCTAAAAGAAAAACCAGGATGGAATCAGAAATGTAAAATCCTACAGGTTGCCCTTAGGATCCACATCTGACCCCAAGTGATACCAAAGTAATTTCAGGGGGTAAGAAACACGCTCTTAGATCTGGCATGGATATGGGGCATTAAGGCTGGACTGATGAAAATTATGTTCTAAGGTGGGCCAAAACAAAAGAAAAAAAAATTAAAAGAAAAATAAGATTTACTGTTTAACAGCTACTTTGTAGAGAACAGCTCATGGTACATCTCCAGTTACCACTAAACCCGTTTGTTAAATGATGCTAACCTATATTCCATATCAATAATTCCTCCCTTATCAGTAAAATAATCTTGTATTTACACAGTCAGTATAAAACTGCTACAACATTTCAAACTAGTGTGTCATGAAAAATACTTATATTGGAAAACATTGTTAAAACTCGGTGTTTCAGTCTGTGCTTTAGTCTTTTTTGTCATGTAACACAGCATGTCTAGATGTTTTCTGATAAACTAACTATATCTTGCTACACTGGTAGATTTATATGACATGTTTTGCAACTCATTTATCTCAGACATCTTAATCCTCTGCATTTAGTAGGTCTTCACATATCTGTGCCCTAGTATCTTTTATAAATTGCATTTTTGAACTCTGTTCTATAGAACACAGCTCTCTTACTATCTTCACTATAACTTTCAAAGTATTGGCATTATAATCAATAACACACTGAGGTTGTAAGGTCAATACCTCATTTGCTATGTTCCTTTTGCTAGGTCCTGAGTCATTTCCTTGAGTACTATAACAATATAACACATTAGCTCATCTGAAACATCTAATATGACATCCACCAGACCATCTGAGGAGTTTTTGGCGTTATTTAGCATTTTTGACAATTATCTTTTATCTTTTATTTAACGAAAACAAATACTTGTGCCTCTATCATGGTGAATATCTGGATTATTTTTTTTTTTTGTCTAAACTTAAGTGTCTGCAAAACTCTGTGGTTATTACTTGATTGTAGCAATGTGTATGAATGCAATAGCTTTCTTTTAAGGCATCTGCCCACAAATAGCAAAGTATTTTGGTTTCTAGTAAATAGAAATGGATATCATTTAAAGAAGAGAGCTCTGTTTTCTGAAAATATTCTTGAGATTCTATATTGTTTTACTTGGCTGTTACTTTGTGGACAGTCAGAACTAAATGTGGCATCTTTAAATTATATTATAATAGAATTTGTATTGAAACAAGGCAGAAACAATTTTATACCACAGAAGACCCAGAATTACATGATATATCATTTCTTCTTTTCTATTCTGGATACTGACTATTGTCCAAATATTAGAGTTGTGGACAATCATTTCAATCAGCACAGACGTGTTTAGATATGATAAAAATATCACATTTTCTTTTGCAATTCATGATACGTGGTTGTTAGTCATAAATTTTATATGCAGTTTCTTACCTTATCTACTTATGGACTGAAACTTAATCAGATTTGAACAGTAGTACTTGTAGATGTGAGTTTTCATTATGATATGTGACATAAGCTTGAATGATTTCTGCTACAGTTACAGATATTTTAGAACAACTACTCATGAACTCTTTTAAAGATGTCATAGCAATATCTACCCATTTCTTCATCTGACATACCTTGCCGCTAGACCTTAGTAGCTGGCATAAAAAAACTACATAGCTGCCAGCTCATTCCTAAACAAATCTTCATCACATGTGTGAGTAATGCTCTTCTTACAGTAACCGCAATATGCAGATACTTAAGAACATGCAATATCTACAATATGCACATATTTGCCAGGGCTCTTCTCTTTTAAATCATGCCTATAAACTTTGAGAAACAAATCTCTAATGCTTTTCTGGAGTGTTAAACCACAGTTTTTTTTAAAGATACTTTGTAAGGAGGTAAGATTGGAGTCATGTGTGTCAACTTTGACATAATGTATTCTGAGAAGCTTTGATATCTTTATACAATTGCCATCATGTTTTGCCTAATCTTTGCTTATCTAGAATAAGCATCTGATAGCCCTGGAAACATATAGCACTGATTTATCTTTATGAAGCAATTTTGCATCATGTCCTGATTGTCATTAAAGGGAGGGGTGATTAGATGTACACCATAGATTGTTGCATCACTTCTTGCATAGGTAAGTACACGGCTAGCTGCCCTTGTAGGCCATTTTAAGCCTAGTCAGTTTCTGTTTCAAAGGTGTGAATCAAACCTTGCACTTTGTGTCTGCAAGGTAAACACCTTAACCGTTACACTGAACCTGATTGACATCATAGCAATCCAATACTGGATTATGTGGTACAAACTTTGTCAGTCTCTCAAATATTCTTCACTTGATCTGTAAATAAAACCATGAGACTCTGTGCCAAAGAAGTTTATTGTGATGCCCTGTAACATCTAATATGTTGCATAAACCTTTGAAATATATTGGATAATACCCATGAGTTACTTGAGAGGTATTACCTTATGATTTCTGTATATTTACAATATAATTCACCTTCTCACTGTCAAATTTGATACGTTCAAAAATTAGAACTGTGACCCATATAATTAAGAGGATAAACCAAGTTCTGACATTTAGCTTTGCTTAAATTTAGATCTTTCTGTCTTTGTCTACCAATATACCAAAGGAGGGCCCAATTATGTTCTTCCTTGGTCAAACCCCAAGCAATAATATTGACTATGTTCACTAAATTTCATTAAAATTAATCACTGATAATATTTACTACACCATGTAAACTGTCAATAACTTCACAACTGCCCTTCAAAAAACATCAGATGCTGAATACTTCCCAAATGACAATTTCAGATCTGCACAAAGGAGAATTAAACATTCAATAATGTAAACAAGTCTCATCTAGCTTCAAATAATTTTGATTTGTTTCTAAGACTAAAACAGTTTAGCATTAGGTATGTCTAAATCTGCTACTTCAGTAGCATTCAATGGGAAATGTTCCCTGCTTGCCCATTTGTATAATCATTGTGGATCAGCTCACAGCCCTATCATGTTTGACTTTACCAAAGTAAACATACTATTAAATCATTCTGGCAGTTCAACATGCTTGATACTTAATACTTAGAGATTCTACTTATTTAATTATTACTCAATTTTCTCTCTGAGTGTAACAGGTACTCTTATGGGCATGAATCACATGGACATCATCAGCAAAAATTATAATATTATCCAGGAAGACAACCTAGACCATTAAACCTGTTACTAAACCATGACAGTTTTATAAGTCAACATCTGAGGTAATTTCAAGCTGATATGGATAATATAAAATTAATGTGCATCCTTATTTGAGATTGATTCTGTGCCTTTTCTTGTATTGCATTCACTTCAAAGAATGCAAATGAATATGTTGATGCTATTTATTTTATTCATGTACATTTAGCTTTCCTTTAGCTTTAGCACTCATAATAGCATTGTCAGATATGCACTGTGTTCACACATATTCTTTGCTACACTCCATGTGACAAGTCACTTTCAAATAAAATGATTACCCAGCTGTTTAACTTTGTATATATTTTGTCTTGGTTTCAGTTTGTTTGAAAGTTTTACATTTACTTATAATTTATGAGCTCTCAGAGTGATGTTTCTGAAACTTTTTGGATTTTTTTGTGTCTGAACACTTTTTATTCTTTTAATTGTGCCAACTTTCTCACAAGCTGAGTGACCTACTATGGTAGCCAGCTTAACTGCATTCTGAAATAGAAACGTTTGAAATGTTAGCTTGAAATTTCTATGCATGTACAAAGAAGCATAGTATACACTTACTCCAAAGTGTCATCTTGTGATCATACTATATAAATATTGCAATTGTACTGCAAACAAAACTAGACAAATTAGTTTTTTAAGGAAGAGTAGGAAACAAAGCTTCTTTCCATTTTATATTCTGTAAAAAAACAGTGGGCCAAATTCATGAAACCTCCGTGTAAGACTTAATATGTCTTACTCGGAGGCTGCAGTTGAACGGTATGACATCAGCGTGCCATGAATATTCATGAGGGCACACTGACTCATCCATAACTCTTACACGGACTGAGTAGGCAAGCAGGGGGCGTGTCCGACTGCTGAGCAGTCTAAAAGTCCACGCCCCTGCAAGGTTTTAAAAAGCATAATATCAACAGACAAGAGCGAGTCCGCTCAAATGTACTTGCACCCAACACCACACTCCCTGACACTGTAAACCCCCATCAGAGTTATAAAACGGAAAATATTATATTTTTTTTAAATCCACGATATAGCTGCCCGTATTTGTGCTTGTTTGCGCGGGTGTGCCCATTGCTTAACCACAGTTAGCAATTGTGACATTGAAGAGGATATAAGAACTACTTATGCAAATTAATCCAAATAGCAATAGCATAATGGTAGAGCGTATGCACAAAGAGAAGGCATTCACGGTTCTAGTCCCACCACTCCCGTTCTTATTTATGTTTTAAATCAGTATTTGAAATAATACCAGACAAATATGATTAAAATGTTATTAAAAACAGTGACATGGCCAATATATCAGTGAACAAAATATATATTTTGAAAAGACCGAGATATATAATAGCCTGCCATTAAGCAACATTTTACACAGCTAAACACAGGTGCCCATAGTTTAATAGTGCTATACCCATCAAAACAGAGGTGCCCATAGTTTAATAGCACTTTATCCAGCTAAACAGAGTTGCCCATAGTTTAATAGCACTTCACCCAGCTAAACAGAGTTGCCCATAGTGTAATAGCACTTTACCCAGTGCAATAGAGTTGCCCAACATTTAAAAACGCTTTACCCAGCGCAATGTGTTTGCGCGGACGTGCGCGCTGTGCCAACCAGGGCACTGTAGGGCACAGGGGAGCAACGTAGAGCTAAGTTGCTTAAATGCAGCCACACCCCCTAGCCTGTCTAGACAGTTTTAAAATAAAAGAATGACAAGGTTTGAACCCAGGACCCTTTGCATCATAATCAAAGTACAGAACCACTAAGCCATGACAACATAAGAGAAACAGCCACTATTAACATTCATAAACTTAGGAATGGTAGTTTAACAATTACTAAGCAGGTCTGCAGTCAGCCGAGAATTTTACAAAATGGCCAATCACAAAAAAGTGCGGGAAATGCGGCATATTTAAGCCCCACAGGCAGGAATACATGCCATAACTGATTGTAGCTCATATCTGCGGTCAGAATGTCTGGTGTTGGAGAGGGAGTGCGCTTCCGAGCACAGAGATGGGGCACCGAGGAGTCCAAATACATGGTTTGGCTCCTAGTCCACCGTCACGAGGCAAGACTCCTGCAGGGCCAGTTCCAAGGGATGGAGTACAAGGCAGAGGCTTGGAACCAGTTAGCTCGTGACCTCACCAGTGCCACAGGCGTTCCCCGGACTGGTGAGCAGGTCCGTCACTACCATGCGGACCTGAAGAGATGAAAGGAAGACCACCTGAACCAGTGGATACAGGAGGCCCGTGGGATGCGGGATGTCCCACAACTGAGTATGTAGCCATGGAATGCAGTATGTAAGGATTTAAAATGGAGTATGCATAATGGATAGGAATGTCTCAAAATCCCTTCATTTACTTTACAGCTGCAGGTGAC
The DNA here is from genome assembly GCF_019279795.1 of Protopterus annectens. NCBI lineage: Eukaryota > Metazoa > Chordata > Ceratodontiformes > Protopteridae > Protopterus > Protopterus annectens. Next base: position 1,047,211,981 of record NC_056728.1, on the reverse strand, counting down.
CCTGTTACGAATCAGCAAGCCTATGCTGATAGGCTGCTAAGGCTGCGCCGCCAGGCAGGTTAGTAATTATTCTGCATGTATTGTTATATAAAATATGGGAGAGAGCATGAAAGAAAGTGTTGTAGTCCAATAATACAGCCATAAAATGGACTGAATAAGTCCTCTGCATGCACTGTCAGATAAAAACGTTAGAGAGGCAGAAAAAGAGTGTAGTAACCCATTAAGAAAGGTAACTAATGTCTGGAATAATATCTCTGCAGGCACTGTCATATAAAATAATATGTGAGTGAGCCTGAAAAAAGAGTGTGCTAACCTATTAATAAAGGTATAATATGTCGTGAACATGTCTGCCATATATACCGTTAAAACAAATAAAGGAGTGAGCCTGTTGAAAAGTGTGTAATGTCATTAATAAAGGTCTAAAACCCAGAGTGTGTCTGTTTTACTTAGTATGAAATGTTGTTGTACCCTTGCATTATACAAATAGTAATGTGTTAGAAAGCGCTGGCAACCCAGAGTTCTGCAGTCCCATCTAAAGTGGGTGATGGAAGTGCTAGTAGCTGTGAAGTAAATATACAGTCCTCAACAGTCAGTTTCTGGCTGGCATGCATAAGTAAATCTGGCACATGAGTAGCATGCTAATATGTTTCCCAGAAATGTAAGTGTGCTTCAATAAATGAAGGGCTCTGTACAATTCGAAGTGAAAATGTCATGTGAAAACATCCAGATATGTAGATAAAGAAATATAAATGCAACCATGAAATATGTAGCAGTAACATCTGCATCCTGGACAGTTAGTATGTGAGATATAGGTCAAGTATAGATTGAACTAGCCAAACCCACTACACAACCTAATGCATGGTGGCAAGTGTAATAATACATGTAGGGAATATACACCTGCAGATACTAGGAATGTAGTGTAGAGTAAAAGTGTTTATAAGATGTTAATGGAGTTTTTTTTACACCCTACTGTTTGTGCATAAGCCATGCAATTCCGCACCTCAATGGGTATGTGTAATCTTAAATATTTGTTGGGATATATGCCTATTGTTCCATAAATATTTGCACTCATGTTGATGCATGTGCCCTGTTCAAACACCACATTCATGGTGGCCTGTTGCCACCAATCATCCCTGCATGCGGTTGGAATAACCACTGTTGTTCAATATATGCATGTGTTATGTTTGCTGTTCAACTATTGGAACTTTGGTGTGTTGGGTTAATGGGAATATTACTGCATGCTGTTACAACTAATCTGGAATGCTGTTGTTTATGCTGTAATGAAACACACCGAATCACAGAATGTATGGGAAGGCCGGTCCCAGCGGACCCACCTGTCTCTCCTCAGTTGGCGAGTGCACCTGGCACCAGTGGCTCTGGTGCCCAGCCCGGACTCCCCTCCTCCATTGGTCCTGTGCCACCTTCGGGTGGAAGCACTGCAGGGGATGGGGCTCGTCTCCCCGTGCAAGTGTGGGTGGAGAAGGGCCACCCGTCACCCTTCGAAGGGTCTGGGCTGTGGTGTGTAGGGAGATCCAGCGTTCAGTCGCTGATCCCCTAGGCCAGCTTGAGGCGAGAGTGGCGCTTCTCACGGGTGAGCCTGCCCGTCCTACTCAGCCCCCAGCATAGCCACCCCCAGGGCTGTGAAGGTGCAGTGGTGACTGCCCATGGGTAGGGATCTCAGTTCCACTATTACCATCTGTGGGCTCATGGGCTTGCGATTTCCAAACAACCTTCCCTGTCAATTGTGTTCACCCACCCCATGTGTCAAATTCCGCCCCTGTATGCATCTTGTTTGTCTTGTCTGTTTACCTCCCCAGCCTACCTCCCCAAATATACCTATTTCCCCTACCTCACTTACCACTCTCACCTGAAAAAAAAAAAAATACAAAGGGCAATCTGTACCCGAAAAAAAATTATGCCCCATACATAGCTTCCCATTTTGCACACACGTCCATAGGACATGTACACCGATAATTCTAATTGGCAGTGCAACAAACTATGTTGTCCTCACCCCTCTCTCAGGAGTGGAAGGTCTCAAAACTCACTCCATATTTAAAACATATGCACAGCTGTTGCTGTTAAAGAAATGGGCAGCTATGGGCCTTCCCTACACCCTTCCTGCACATTCTGAGCTTGTTTTCCTACTGTCTGTCCCTCTCTGTGCCCCCCTTTTTCACCACTTTCCTATCTTCCCATTTTCTTTTCTTTAAAATAAATTAGCGCGGGGGTTAGTGGGAGTAAGCACTTTTAAGCAGTAGTTAGCGGGGGTGCGCGAGTGTGAGCTTGTGTGCGCTTAGCTAAGCATTGCTAAGCATCGAACAAACCTGTGCCAACCCGCTTACAACTGCTTAAAAGTGTCTTAGTCACTCTGTATGACAAGGCCCTTGTATTGCTCAGCAGCAAAATAAAAATACCCTTGTCAGTCTCGAACCCAGGACCTTGGACTCACCAGTCTGCATGAAGTACCACTAAACCACAGCAGATATACAATAACTTAGTGCTGAAAGCAATTTATCATACATTACCATGAGTGAATGTAAAGGGAAAATAGGAATGGCATAACACAAATCTTGTTCTGTGGGCCTTAACCAGCAGGTGTTGTTGAATTGCATGACATGACTGTGAAAAGAAAATCAGCTATGCTAGTAGGGAATAAGGCTACAGTAGCAGCTTACAAACCCCACATAGTATCAGAGCAGGATACACACTGGCATATTTGCATAGGTCACAGGCCAGACCTCCCAACAGTGACTGCTCTACAGTAATGACCCTGATTTGTAAACAAATGTTAGCTGTGCCCCTCTGACTCCCTGTGAAATGTACTAACAGTAGGCTGAAAGGTGTTGAATCTCACTTAATAACAAATGTCAATAAGTGAGTGTAGACACCGCTTGCACGTCAGAAAAGGTGTAGTAATAGAAATGCTCTGAATCACCCAAAGTCTGAACTGCAAAATGTTTGAACTATATGACAGGTGTATCCCAGTTATATGTACCTTTCCCTGAGGCTGTTCAAATATATATGTGAGAGTATCTGAGGCCTGGAAGAGTCAGAAACACACAGGCATATCAGCTTGTCTGCTGTTACACACTATAAAAATATTTGTAGAATGAATCCCACAAGCATGCCCTTATGTAGCAGTACAACACAGAAATAGCAAAGGATGTAGCCATGAACTGCTAGCAACCACCTGTGACAATGCCATTGTTCAGGTGCTGAAAAGACTGCTGTGGTGCACAGTCAAAGAATACTAGGCTGACCTCTGTCTACTATCTGGATACGTCCACAGGTGGGAGCTACTCAGACAGACTACAAGCCTTCATAGACTTACAGGTACACAGCAACTCTGCATGTTCAGTAAGATAAACATCACACGATAATAAATAATGCACACTGCAGTTCTGCACCCCTACCCAAAGGTACTATATACCCATGTAGTCAGGCACAACCAAGGGTGTAGGTAGGCATACACAGTACAGAAATATGTCCAGTCGTCCAGAGCAGACTGTACTAATGTCAACACAAATCACAAACTGTTCAGATGTGAGTAACGTACTAATGACAGTTCAGCAGTTCACAAACAGTGAATGTGCCTGATGTTCATAATTGGTAGTACAACATACTTAGATGTCCTCACCCCTCTCTCAGGGGTGGAAGGTTTCAAATATCCCACCTAATGTATTGCATATGCACAGCTGTTGCTGGTAAAGAAATGGGCAGCTATGGACCTTCTCCATACCCATCGTGTACATCCCAAACTAGTTTCCCTACTGTCTTCCCCTCTTTGAGCACCCTTTATCACCACATTCCTATCTCCCCATTTACTTTTCTGTCAAAGACATGAGCGCGGGGGTTAGCGGGTAAACAGTAGTAAGCGGGTTTGCACCAGTGTGCACATGTGTGCGCCTAGCTCAGCATTGCTAAGATATGATAAGCTATGCCAAGCTTAGCTTACTATTGCTAACATAAAATGGGCTAAGCTAAGCTTAGCTTAATATTGCTAAAATACAAAAAGCTCAGCTAAGCGTAGCTAAGCATCGCTAAGTGTCGCGCAAACCTGTGCAAACCCGCTTACAACTGCTTAAAAGTGCCTTAGTCACTCTGTATGACAAGGCCCTTGTATTGCTCAGCAGCAAAATAATATACCCTTGTCAGTCTCAAATCCCACACCTTGGACTCACCAGTCTGCATGATGTACCACTAAGCCACAGCAGATATACAATAACTTGGTGCTGAAAGAAATATAACATGCATTACAAGGAGTGAATGTAAAGGGAAAATAGGAAAGCGATAGGAATACATTGCAATCAAGAAATATAACATGCATTACAAGGAGTGAATGTAAAGGGAAAATAGGAAAGCCATAGGAATACATTGCAATAACTACTGTTGTATGCCAGTTAATTTCCTAATTCCAAATGAAAGTACATACTCCCATGTATCCAGTGTTAGCATTAGGAGGTGTGAGTAAACTTACACACTGAGAAGAGTGTACTGGAAGAAGCAACAGTCAGGTTTCAGTACAACATGCATTTCACTGGCTACAACCCAGCTTCAGATATGAGACATATACCAACCGTCTGACTGACACAATAGTGTTCACAGCAAACAAGCATGGTCCCCACCTTGCAAAACTGAAAGGCCTATGCCTACCTATCCTATCATTTTATAGCAGTGTCCTGAAATCACAGTGAGAACTGCAATTACCACACAGCAGGCTGCATGCAATTACTAAATGGTGGGCACCAACTGGTGCAGAGGCCATCACATGCACATGTGCAGATACTTACAAAAGCAGCCTGTACTTGCTGTCCACATATGCAATAATATCATTGCAGCAACTGGAGAGACAGAGCGAGAGAGACAGACAGACAGACAGACAAACAAACAAACAAACAAACAGAGGCAGTTGGAGACACCAACCCAATAAATAACAACAAATAGAGGCAGTTGGAGACACCAACCCAAAAAAAAAACAAAAAAACAAACAGGCGGTTGGAGACACCAACCAAAACAAAAGAAAAACAACAAACAGAGGCAGTTGGAGACACCAACCAATCAAAACAAACAAACAAAAAAAAAAAAAACAAACAAACAGAGGCAGTTGAAGACACCAACCTAATAAAAAAAAAAGAAAACATCAACAGGTACAAAAGACTGAGGTGAGAAATACAAAGGTACGGTATGTAACACTGATGTATTTGCTGGCATCTGAATGATTTGACTGAAGGGTACTGTACACACTGTGAACAGTCCTTATGTGGTAGCAGTCTGTATCTATATGTATATGCAGATGTGCATAGGGCAAGGGACATACTGCAACTGTTAGCGAAGGCTGGACATATATATGTATTTAAAGGTTGCTATTTGCACATATCTATGTAGGTTGTAGTGTGTGGCATTGAATACAGCAAGCAGTGCAGGTATATGTCAGGTATATGTCATGTGGTGGTTAAATGCTGTGGGACTGAATTACAGCCAATGAGGCCTGCTACGGCTATACGGCCTGAGGACAGCGAAATGCATTCTGCACAACACTGTGCAATATTATTACATAATTTTATATCTCACAACTGTTCCATAATTGATATTCCCACCATGAAAGGTGGGCAGTATATATGCATATATGTGCATGTATATGTACAGCAATGGATGTTTACAAGTATATATGTATATATATATATATATATATATGTATGTATATATATATATATATATATATATATATATATAGTGATATATAAATATATATAACCAAGACAAAAGAACCTCCTGCGCGGTAGCAACTGCACGGCTCAGAGAACTTGACTGTCAGGAACAAAAAATGCAGAGCCAGCAAAACAGTGACAGAAATTTTATAAGAAATAAAAATCACAGCATATTGTAATTACAACATATATATATATATAGAGTGATATATAAATATATATGTATATAAATATATATATATATATATATATATATATATATATATATATATATATATATATAGTGAGAGAGGGAGACACAGGGTCAGACGTATTACAACAGGAGTCTAGTGACCAAGGCATGGACTGAACACCAGTGTTGGTACTGCAGTGCCATACCCCATTCCAAAAGACTTTACCCACTAACTACCAGATAGGTGGTTGCCTGACTAACACTGAAGGTGTCAGAAGGGAACATGGGACACAGGTGGACAGTAGCCTCCCCTTTGATATTCACAGTGCCACACTAGTCTTGTAATCTGTCTATGTGGTACGTGTCATCACAAACGATGTGTCATGTACAGAAATATAGGTCAATGTTCCCCTGTACTCATCACAATGCCCCATGTGGTATGTACCTCACATGACAACTACAGAAGTGGAAAGGCCACAGACATACCTCACAAAGGGTAATACTGCCCTGAAACACGTACCCTATGCAGACTGACTCACATAACCACAGCTACAGTGCGTTGCATACCGGCCACCCAGAGGTTAAATCTGCCGAACATACAGAGGTATGCCACACCCATAGCAGTCAGACAACCACCATGTCAACACCTCACAATCCCACCGGGCTACATGGCCTAGGTCACTAATCCCCGCAACCTCACTAAACAGCACATGCTGGAGGGATAGGCTCCTATTGGCAAATATGCCATACTCTGGAGTAAAACACCCAGCATGAACAAACAAGGCTCCTCAGTAGCAGATGTCATACATACCCCTGATGATTGTCTGGGGGATAGGTAACATGCCCTGGGTATCACCTCTGTGTATCCGGTTGACAGGAGGAAGGGAAATCTAATTACATGTGTGTCAAAGGCCAGGGTAGCATATGGCTAGCCTGCTGTAGGCCCCAGGGCCAATAGCATATTACCTACTTATGACACAATGCACACAGACATGTACACAGTGCGATACCTGCTATGTGAGGTGGAATGAGTGTGACAGTGAATGTGTGCAAGGTCTGTAATGGTGTGATAGCTTAGTGTGAGGTTGTTTCTGTCATAGTCGTTTGTATCCTAGGTGTGAGGCCAGAGTAAGATGTGTCAGTTATTGGGATGCAGACATAGTAGGATGGTATATGTTGTGACACAGTGCCTTGTGTACAACTGTGGTGTCCCATCATAGGCTGAAGCAATACAGGTATGCTCAGTAAGTGGTATTGCTGGTGAATCCAACCGACATTTGAACCGTTGTACCACCTGAAGTTGTAGGCCTAAACAGCACAGTATGGTGTATGTTCACATTCCCTGGTAACACTGTCTTGTGTGTATACTGTAGTCTGCACAGATTACATACCTCAGGCATAGGTATCTGTATGTAGGGGCACACAGTACTGTAAGGTACACAGGAAATGCTCATCTGTGTCAGCATACATTTGTGTGTTGTATGAATGTCTGATGTGTGTGTAATGATGCCTGTACCATGTCCGCAATCATGTGTGATGCAGGGTTGCGTGTGTACCTAGCAACATGTATACTCTGTTACAGCAGTATGCCAGCTATATTAACAACTGTGCACATATGTTAGGTAGGGGTATGGCATCAACGACTAGGGTGGGTAACTGGTTATACTGTAACTGTACTTCACATTCATTGCAATGGATGACATATTTCTGCATGCATTAGCTTGATATGTACCCCCCTGGCAAAGTTGTGCACTGGATCCCAAACAGTGTGCCGAGTACTGGTGTATACTGGTGCGTTATATGGAGTGTGGCAGGCACTGTCAGCCAGTTGTGGGCTGAGCACTGATATGTGGTATTGAATGTGTGTATCCTCTGACAGACGAACAAATGCTATATATGGCAGTTAACTGATATCTGTACTGTTTAATGTTAAGTGTGCCACATGACTTGCTCACACATACCGTTTACTTGTCTTCCAGGCTTATGGCTCATCACAGGAATCCCTCATACACAGCCGCAGAGGAACAGGAAATCCACCACAGCCTGGTTCAGCACTATACCCTGCTGTTTTCCAGGGCCAGCCAGCACCAACAGGACCATACTGCACTGCGGCAAGAACTTGTTCATCGGGTAAATGACATAGGCATGCATAACCGGACATATGAGCAGGTACGCCATTACTGCAGTGATTTAATTACACATGTCCAGCGGCATGAGTCTGATATCCACAGACAACAGCTTGCCACAGGTGGTGGGGTGTCCATACATCCCCCCTCACCAGAGTGGAGGAACTGCTGCTTAGTGTGGTGGCTCCTGGCCTACAGCAGCAACAACATCACACATGTGTCATCATGGAGGCCAAAGCCACCCAGCATGGTGACATGGAGCATGCAGGTAACATGCCCAGGCTGTAGACTACTGTTACCTGTATTGTTAGATTATGCATATGTGAGCTGTGTACTGTGTTTAGCAGTTGTGCTGCCTATTGTTTGCAATACTGATAATTTGAATAGTATCTGTACACCTATGCCTGTTGTTCTACTGTAGTTTAGCACACTCACAGTAGTAATGCCACAGCTGTGGCCACTGACAAACTGTGTCATATTCTTGCAGGTCCCTCTGGTGTGACAGCAGGGCAGACGTTACATGCTGGTGAGTGTGTTAACACTTTAAACTTGGTATTGAACTGTGCATTTCATAGGTGAGGTGTAGGCCCTGTACATAATGCATGCTGTGCATGTTTGCTGTGAGACATGAAACAGCTCAGTAAAGTCAGTAGCTGCCTCAATCACATGCAATACACAGAGCATCAGACACAAATGTGGCAACACTGTACTGCAGATTGGATAGGCATAGTTGACACATGTACACAACATAACACGTTTGTCATATGCAGTACACCTCAACATGCTACACATAGTGTAACCGGACACCCGCTGCCAGGTCACACTTCAGTATCCCACATGTCATCCACACACCACACATAATATACCTGAGGGATAGGGGCCTAGCATGGGGGCTGTGCAACACTCCTCAACACATAACACAGTCATGTTAGGCAATGCTCCCTATTGGGCACCTCACACACCCTTGTGCAATGTGGCTGTGTAATTGTGAACTTAGCCACGGCACTGTGGTTCAGGTACAGCATGCTAGGCGGTGGTCTAGCACACTTTAGTGGCCTTGAGTGACCACATGATGCATGATGATGATGGCTAATGGTACTACACCCCATACTGTTACAATGGCCATGTCCAGGATTGGTATCCCATCACGTATACATGCATCACTCATCCCGTGTGTGTACATAGCATGCATGTGCTACACCTGTGTCCACAATTATCTGCTACAGACACAGACACTGCAATCAGACATGGAAATCCATGTGAAACACAGATAACACATGCAGCTATGGTATGTATACCTGTGTGTGATGGTGCACAGGACATTGCAGAGCTTATAATACTTGCACAGAAATGCCGTGTCCTTGTACACATTGTGTTCCAGGGTGTAGGAAATCACTGAACATGTACACACATACACCACAGCCATGTACACTGTCATTAACTATGGCTGTCTACATTCACGCTGCATGGACTTGATCAACACTTATTCTGCATGCTGACACATGTGATGTGACTGTTTGCCTTGTGATACTGTCACCCACCTTCAACCAGTATTGAGTATGATTTGGATTTCTGTTGTGTGTGTGTATCTGCTGTAGTGAGGAGTGTGCATGTGTTTCTGTGTTCCTGTGTGCATGTGTTCCTGCATGCATGTGTTCATGTGTGCATGTGTGCATGTGTGCAGGTGTGCATGTGTTATGTGTGCATGTGTCCCTATGTGCATGTGTGCATGCATGCATGCGTGCATGTGTGCATGTGTTCCTGTGTGCATGTGTTCATGTGTGCATGTGTGCATGTGTGCATGTGTGCATGGGTGCATGTGTGCATGTGTTCATGTGTGCATGTGCAGACCATAACGTGTGATTCCTGTCTTCCTCTCACAGGTGCTGAGGTAGGGGTTGGCGAAAGCAGCAGGTGACCTGAAGCCACTGCCACGGATAGTGGTGATGATGACACATGTATTTTGGCACAGGTAGATTTTACAGGGTCTGTCATTGGTCCGCCAATCAACAGTACACAGCGTTCAACCCTATCTATGCCCACACTCATACTGCCATTACATCCCTCACCACCAATGGCCATAGGGGAGGGACAACATACAGTTGGCATTGACCAGGAGAGTATGGTACCCATGGCACTTGCATCCCCTCACAGCAGCCATAGCTATAGACCCAGAATGGTACCACATAGACAGAGGTCCAGGGGTTCTCTGGGGAGCACCACTGGACGTATTGCCCCTGGCAGGCGTGCCCTCACAGGTCTTACGATGACCACTATGTTCTGGGCTGTAATGCAGGCTCAGGCACGTATGGAACGGTACACCAGGCAGGGACTTAGGGCGCAGAGGGCACATTACACTGCTATCAATGACAGCATCCGTGACCTTGCTGGTGCCATCCGGACGTACACCGAGGTCATTGATAGACATTGGGGGGAGACAATAGATGCCCTCCACAACATGTCTTCCTCGAGCCAGGACCGTGCAGGACATTTGCGACGTCGACGCAGACGCATGCCAGCAACAGCAACAGCTGCCAGTGGCCGCGGACGGCCAACAGTTCACAGCCGCTCCCGTAGTGGCAGTATATATATATTTGCCACGCAGATACCTGATGTCTGTAATGCACTTACTGTTGTCATCATACTATGTCATACCATAGCAAAAGCAAAACCCAAACTGCGTTGACCAACAGTGACACACACACAGTCAGCATTTGCAGGATTCAAACCCCTACCTATGTTATGATATTAGAGAGAGACGCACTAACACGGCACGCTATTTGTTTTACTGGCTGGTGTTCCTTCTCCTGCAGTATTTGTAGGATGGTGACATCATCAGACTTTCCAAAGAGGAATGTACCTCTTTTAGTGTGTTTCACAGTCTCCAAAAAGGCGACTCCTTTCAAAGAATATTGCACACACACACACACACACACACCCTGTTTGCAGGATTCAAACCCCTAGCTAACCATGTTATGATACTCTAGAGCGACGCACTAACACAGCGTGCTATTTGCTTTATTGGCTGGTTTCCCTTTTCCTGCAGTATTTGTAGGATGGTGACATCATCAGACTTTCCAAAGAGGAATGTACCTCCTTTAGTGTGTTTTCACAGTCTCCAAAAAGGGCACTTCTTTCAAAAACAACTGCACATATACATACACACACACGCACTCACTGTTTGCAGGATTCAAACCCCTATCTAACTATGTTATGATACTTGAGAAAGACGCATGAACATGGAGCACTATTTGCTTTACTGGCTAGTTTCCCTTCTCCTGCAGTATTTGTAGGATGATGACATCATCAGACTTTCCAAAGAGGAATGTACCTCCTCTAGTGTGTTTTCACAGTCTCCAAAAAGGGCACTCCTTTCAAAGACAATTGCATACACACACACACACACACACACACACACACACACTCACTGTTTGCAGGATTCAACCCCCTACCTATGTTATGATACTTGAGAGAGATGCACTAACACGGCGCGCTATTTGATTTACTGGCTGGTTTTCTTTCTCCTGCAGTATTTGTAGGATGGTGACATCATCAGACTTTCCAAAGAGGAATGTACCTCCTTTAGTGTGTTTTCACAGTATCCAAAAAGGGCACTCCTTTCAAAGACAATTGTACACATACACACACACACACCGTTTTCTGGATTCAAATCTCTACCTAACTATGCTATGATACCAGAAAGAGACGCACTAACATGGCGCGCTTTGTTTGCAAGATTCAAACCCCTGCCTAACTAAGTTATAATACTAGAGAAAGATGCACTAACACGGCGCACTATTTGCTTTACTGGCTGGTTTCCCTTCTCCTGCAGTATTTGTAGGATGGTGACATCATCAGACTTTCCAAAGAGGAATGTACCTCCTTTACTGAGTTTTCCCAGTCTCCAAAAAGGGAACGCCTCTCAAAGGAAACTATACACATACACACCCCCCACACACACAGTTTGTAAGATTCAATCCCCTACCTAACTATGTTATGATACTGGAAAGAGACGCATTAACATGGTGCGCTATTTTCTTTATTGGCTGGTTTCCCTTCTCATGCTGTATTTATAGGATGGTGACTGGATATGGTGATGTGTGTACACTTTGTTTTATGCCATTCCAGGTATGGTCCATGTGGGTCAGCAGGTGTCAACAGCTTCAACATGACCTCAGAATCCTTACCTTGTGTGATCTATCTGTGGGCACATTGACATTCCATCATATGTCAACACATATTTATGCACAGCTTCTTGGTTTTGTGGATACTACATGTGTCTGGGATGTTGACAAAGGGCTATTCAAAGTCTGTGTGACACATGTGTAGATGTGTTCATTGATGTATGTCCTGGGTGGCTGCCTTCAAACAGTCTAGCATGTTTGGGAACCATGATCCGCACATGAACATACCACAGTTGGTAGGGTTGTGTACGTGTCAGCTTCCAATAGCTCTGTTTATGACTGCAACCGCGATGGACTCCATGACCTTGCAGATTAGACCTCATAGGCGTACTGGACTTGACTTCCCATGGTGTGTTGTGCAGCAACACTTGTGGGGAGTGCCATATGTAGCTGTGACACATTCAACGGTTCCACATCCTGTGTAAGGGGTGCGGCTCAGCTGACTGTTCAGGTGCATGATCTGTTTGTTCTGTAGTTTGTGTATGACACATATTGGGAATCAATGTATTCCACCTGCTGCCATGCTTTTGGCAGTGGGGGTAGCTGCTCATCCATTCTACATGTGATATCTCCTGGTATAATGATGTGGACTATTGTCAATGGGGGATGGGTATGTACATATGGGCCTGTCTGTCATGATGTCAGCATTGACACTCAGGTACAGTTGGCCCTGACTCAGGACATATATGGGTGTACATTGATATTTATGACATAGCTGAAGGAGGTGTCATGATTCAGTCTGGAGTCTTTCTCAGCTCCTCTTTACAAAACACTAATGAACATAAGCACTAATCCCTGTTATACTCTTTTACATGCTTAACACCCTACTGATCCTTTGTGACCAGGCTACAGAGTATGTCATGATAATATCCTGGCATGTCCAGGGGTCGGTTTTGTGTGTACTCTTCAGTCCAGCTGGTGGATATTGTGATACTGACACAATGTCACATCTGCCTCATGTACACAGACAACCCTCTCCTCCTCCCGACAAACTCAGATAGATGTGTGAGATGGACCTATATAGACATACAGGGAGATGAACTCTCTCGACCCATGACTGGCACAGTCTATCAGGTGGTGAAGGTATCCACACACACCATATATCAGTCTCACATATCCTCTAGCAACAGCACGCAAACCACATTAGCATACATTGACATACTCGGATGCTGTAAATGTACTCTACCTAAGCAGCAGAGACCTCCAAAGCAGACACACACACCTGCTACCCCACTACAATACCCACATATCACAAAGTTCACAATGTCAGTGTGTCACACAGTCACTGCCCTTCGGGCTACACAACACACCTAATACACTTGTAATAGGCGACACTTATGTTCAGACACACTGACATACCACTCACCAGCCCTGACAAGGGAATAGTCACTTTGGGCTTAAGGTTGGGTGCCAGGATCTGCCGCATAACACAGGCAGTCAGTTCACTCCAAAGCAAGTACAAGACTGGCACCATCATTGTCCATGCTGGTGTGTGTAACCTCAGACGTTACTCCCTGGACCACATGACATGATACATGGAGGTACACTCTGATCATGTAGCCCAGGCCAGTATGACTCTGACCTTGTCTAGCATCTTACACCCACCAATTATGAAGTCACAGTATACGGACACACATATCACATTTAACAGTTGGCTAACAAATTTGTTTCATTCATAGGGGATACAGTGTCTGTCAGCATATGGTGACATGCTCAACATGCCACGTAGCTTCACTATGGACAGCTTGCACCTGTCACCCTTGGACTTTGGTATGCTGGCTATGGCTCTTGCTACCACCATAGTGCCTTTTTTAAGCAGGGCTCAGAAGACAAACCCACCTCCATAGACGTTACAGGTTAAATGAAACTAAGGGTAATGCTGCTCAACAACAGTTGTGTTACCCTCATATTGTGGCCATTCAGGACTCTCCTCAGTATGGAGGAGAGCAATATCTGTGCACTGACAGACGCCTGGTTCATGCTCGCTTATGCACACCAGCACTACCAGGTTATGTTTCATATCATGCTGTCTGACAACAAGACTTGGAACAGACAACACAATTAGGGGGAGTATCCTTATACATCACAGATACACTCACCTCCAGGTTAGTGGCACTGCACAAAGCATCACAGACCATACATATACAACTACCATTGTGCAATACTGCCTTTCAGTATGTTGCCTGCTACAGAACACACTCCCAAATTCAGGCACCAAACTTGGCTTTTGTGGGAACTATGGAGAATATGAAGGTCTCCACAAACACCATTATATTGTGTGACTTCATATACACAAATATTGACTGGGGATACTACTCAAGCCCCGACAACCTCACCCAACAGTCACTATAATTTGTGGACTCATATGCTTTGGCACAACCAGTCAGCACAGCCACAAGGGGGAGTACATATT
>NC_056728.1:1046514195-1046563996 GCF_019279795.1 Protopterus annectens | reverse complement strand
TGACTATATTGTAAGGTAGAATAATATGCATTATACACTATTTGCTTCTAAAGTTGCACGTCATATATATGTTTAAATATGTATTTTGCTAACATTCTCCCTCCTTTGATTGCTTCTACTCTATCCAGAAACATATACAACATTATTTCATTCCTAGCCTCTTCCTCTGTGGAACGTTTAACTAGGCAAGTAATTTGTTGTACATTTCAAGAAGGATTGCATTTTCTATTGACAAATACCACTACAGGTCTTGATACATAGTCTCAGGTACAGATATGTCGCCAGAGTCCCTGACTAATACTTACATGCAAAGTATCCCGCAACAGACACATGCTCCCAATATGAGCAGAACAACACAAATGGCAATCATGATATTCAGTATGACTGACCCCATCCACCCAATGGTTTGTGGAAATGGTTCGTCAGTGGGTTTGGGCCTGGTTCCGCCATGGATGACACCTGCTGTATTACCTCTAGTTGGGCGTTGATTCTGGTCTTTTCATGTGGTAGTTGGACACAGCGATCTTCTTCAATAAGCGCACACGTACCAATTCTCAGCGCCACGGTGCAGTCGTGCGTTATTACATTTTGTGACACAACAGTTCTCATTGCATCCAGTTCATCAGTCACAAGTTCAAGAGCGGAAAGTCACATTCATCCTTCCTCCGACAGGTTTTGATAACTTCCTCTGTTCCCTGATTGATTTCACTACTCCACAAGCTGGGAGTGTTCCAGCCCAGGTTATGACGCTATCACTCAAGTCCATATGAATCGATATTCCTTTATCTCTTGCAGAAGACTGGAATGTCAGAACAGCTTCCATTTCACCCACTGGATTAGTAGGTTTCTCGACTGTGTTCCCTGTTCTTCGAGCTATATGTGGTATAGTTCGTTTCGCACCCAGAGGCAATTGTGCAGTATGTCATGTGACTGGAGCCAGATAACCCAAATAACAACTGCCGGACCAATTCCCAGGTAACCATTGACATGCTTATTTCCCACAAACAACATAACAATATTCTACTTTACTACTGATGCGGGTTACCTCTGCATGTAACATTTTCCTGTCTCTAACAGAGGACTGTTTATACAATTCAGGATGTTTCTGCACATCCTTCCACATTGTTCTCATGATGTTTCAATACAAATAATGAATGGTGCTACAAGTAGTACTGTGATCTTTGGCTGTTATATGACATTCGTAAGACACAGTTATGTTACAAATACTCCCACCAACTGAAACTGTATCATGTTTATGATAACATACAATTCCTTTTTGTGTAACAGGTAAGTACATTGCCACGTTGTCCTGTGATCTCACAGAACCTGTATCAAAGTGTAAATATTCACAAGTCTCAATCTATCCCCAAGGGGACAACATGCATCGGAAGTCCTCCATATGATGTAGGTATGGCAGTACAAACACAGCAATTTAAAGTGTTCATAGTCTCTATATGCACGCGTCATGCCTAGGTATCTGTTGAAGTGTGGAAGACACTCTGTGGCCAGTTCATCACGTATCGGTATTTGTATCCGTGTAGTTATATGCAGGTAAGGTCCCAGCAAATGTAAAGTAAACACAAACATGGTTAATAGGTGTATAATCATTAGGACAGCAAACAAAATGTCTTTGGGGTTGCTTTGTATTGTTATACAGTCTTGCCCGGGTGATTCAGGCTCTTTGGTATATCAGCTACAAGATGTCAATCAGACTTGATATCCTTTACCGGTTTGAAAAATGTGAGGTGGACCCAGGACGACCTCTCTGCAAACTTTACTGCAGTAGGCGTTGCCAACAGTACCCGGTACAGACCTTCACAATTTCCACTTTGCAATAATGTTCTTTGGATAACAGTGACATACACACAGGATACTGGTGTCAGCTATGAGTCCGTCTTCGTTTGCTCTTTATCTGTAAAAGACTTTAACTGACAAACAGTGTTATTGGTTAACAATCCTCTCATGTCACCTGCTAATGAGTCATCGACCTCCGGCTCTGCAGGCATGACAGCTTTCCACTCTGGCACATGATATGCCATTCCACATACTACTTCGAAGTGGGTGCAGCACTTTACATTTGGAACTGTTGTCATGCTCAGCAATGCTAGAGGTAGACAGCACATGTAACTCGTCTGGATGTCACCCACCAACCTCCTCTACTTATTTCTCGGGATCCCATTTTACGGCCAGCAATCATGCTGACTGTGGGTTGTACATGCAATTTACATTCATGGTAATACAAACTAATCCCCAGGTTGCGTGATTGTCTGGTTCACTACATGTGTTCTATTGTCACTGTAGCTTCTTTACAGCATGCCAGATCTAGGGATACTTTATTTTACTGGCACCTTTGCCACTGCTGCTGCATCCGGATTCATGGTTGGGAATGCTTCTACCCATTTTGATTATATATATGTGTAATCACTAAACAGTATCTGTTCCCTTCACATTTATTCAGATGTATGAACTCCATACAAATAGTACGGAACGGTTATGGTGGTGTGGGTAAACTCACTCCCTTCAGTTTAAATGCTCCCTGTGCATGATATCTACTGCAAATGTGACACGCTGCTCATGATGTTTGTATGTGGTTCATAATTCCATATGTTAGGGGTATTCTGTTAACCAAATGTACCATCCCCCCTGTTGAGACATGTCTCTACCCATGGCTCCACAAAGCCGCATATCTGAATACATTAGACGTTAATATTGGCTTTATCACTGTGGATATGTGCAGTCCATATTCAAGGATTGCTCTTCGTCATACCCACGTCGGCTTTTCTGCTTTCGTAGTTGATGTTTGCATTGTTTGTAAAATTTCTACTTCTAAACTGTCTGAGGTTTGTCATTCCTCATTCACACAAACACTTTCCAACTGTGAGGCTGCTTGTTTTGCAGATGCATGAGCTCATGCCTTACCTTTCCTACTGTTATCCTGTTGCTTTCTATGACCTGCACATTTACAATTACCTACTTTAGTGGGTAACTGAATGGAGTCTAATGCATTCAGGATCAATTGCGCATGATTAATCGGTTTACCGGTGGATGTTATCATTCCCCTATTCTTCCACTGCTGCTCATAAACATGCACTGTACAGACAACATACTGACTATCGGGACATATGTCCACACATCAGGTTTCCGCTACAGTACAAGCACGTCTTAAAGCTATCTATTCTGCTGCTTGAGCAGACACGTTATGCTGCAGGGTTTGGCGTCTACAATCTCATTATCAATAACTACTGCATAACCTACTTGATTCGTTCCTGTAGGACTCTGTCTACATGATCCGTACACATTAACTGTCACCTCTGCATCATCTAAGGGTATATCAGTGATATCATGTCTGTGTGTAGTTATTTAATCCATTTCGTATAGGCAACTGTGTGGTGTGCCATACACAGGTGTCGGACGTGACATTGATAGGTTTCATGTTGTACAACGTTCAATCACCATATGAGGTTGACTCATTGGTAGGGTCAAACAAGACAGATGTCTAGCACGGGTCAGGAATGCTATCTTCTCTTGCAGCAGACTGATCGCAACTGCATGAGACATTCTCATAGTGAGAGGGTGGTCTAGTAACATTAAGGCCGGGGCCTGTACTGCCATGGGTGCTACAACAACTGCCTGTACACAATGTGGCACTGACCATGCCACAGTGTCCAACTGCAATGAGTAGTAAGCTATGTAGCGTTGCTGACTTCCATGCTGTTGCATCGAGACTGACATCATATATCTCCGCTTACAATCTACAGTCTGACAACATGTGTTATGATTATTCAGGAGACCTACTACAGATGTTGAAGCTATCAATTGTTCTAGTCTGCAGAAAGCTGTTTCTGCTACTGTAATCCAGTGTAGTATGTGTTGTGCTGCCATAGGTGTATTAAAGATTAAGGCAGACAATACAGCGGATTCCAAAGCATTGTTTGGTAACCAGCTTTGACAAATGTTAGTCGGCCCAGACAGGACTTCATTCCCTTCTTGTTAGTTGGCTTGGGTGCTTATGAAATTGCTACCTTCTTATCGTCATGTGATGTTCTACCCTACTTGGATACCACATATCCCAGGTACTTGACCTGTATTCTCTGTAGTTGCAATTTATGCTTGCTTACTTTATGTCCCTGTTCTGCTGAATATCTCCATAATGCTATTGTATCTTCCATACATTGCTGCTGGGTAGGGGCCACAAGCAGAATATCATCCACATAAAGTAGAACTTGACTGGCCCTGGGTGGAGTTAACACCGGAATGTAGCTAGCCATCCCCTGTGGGAATATCGTTGTACTTTCACAGTATCCCCACGATAGCCGGGTATGGCTGTATCTGTTACCCTGAATGTACATGCAAAGCAATACGGACTATCTGGATGTATAGGTATTGCAAAGGAAGCATAGCTTATATGTACCACGGTAAGATACTTCTGTGGCGTGTTCATAGCATTGAATATAGTGTGTGGGTCTGGCACCATCGCTACCCTAAGTATTATTACATGATTTACAGCTTGTACATACTGTACCATCCGCCATTCCCCCTTTGTTTTCCGATCAGAAGATACAGGGGTATTGCATGGTGAATAGCGATTACTTTGTAGATGGTAAATTCCCTCTGTGACTTTACAGATATCTTCTGGTGTCCACGGTCTATACACTACGGGGGTTGGGTCCTGGCCTTCCTGTCCTGCATGAGGGTTCGGTACTTCAATTAATTGACAGATATCCTCACTCTGTTCTAGTGACTGTCTTCTTACTCGGGTGCCCCTAGGTATGTTACGAGTTCGGGATGTGGTTTCAATAGCTTCTGTTACATTTGGTCGTTGTGCTACCTCTGTTGCCACAGGATAACGTGTGGGGACTAGCCTGCCCTCCGCTTCATATCCTGGATGTGGTATCGGAGGTGGTAGGGGGGGGCTATCGGTACTACTGTATTATGATCTTCTCTGTGTACGTATGATGCTTTGCCATTTGTAGTGTTCTGTTCCCTTCGGTTCACTACCTCAATCCACCTATGTGCATGACGGATACCCAATTGTCGTTGTTTTGTCGCCTGCACATCTTAGGGCTGCCACCTTTTCAGATGCACAATGTGGGACATTAGTGTTCGGAACGTGTAATTTTCCAGGAAAAAGCATACCCACGGCCAGTACATAGGACAGGATTTCACTTTTTGCCAGGAGAGCGACCAATTGTTGGAGCATTTCAGTTGCTTATTCTGTTTATTAATGATATTTTGTTGTTCCAGATACAAAATTACTGTTTTATGCTACCATTTTGAAAGATATCTGGGGAATGTTTTTCCTGAGATATCAGGACATTTGCCATTTGTTCGGTTTGTTTGCAGGACACAACTGGCCAAAGAGGGACTGTCCCTCTCAGGGTGGGACAGGTGTTTACCCTAGGACATGTGCATCACATTTTCAGGGATTACAATGTTTCAGTAACGATATTTTGTGTGATATACCATCAATGTCATATTTATTACCCCATTTTGCTGCATAACTCACATTATGTGCTCTCTGCGATTGCATATACCTCACGTCACCCATCAAACGCGGATCACATGATCTGTTTCTTCAATAATTTCCCATATCCTCTACACGACTGCTACGTACCCTTCTCTCATACCACGTGGTGTCTCCTTCCCTGTATCTACTGTAGTGTCTACAATCACTATTTACTCTGCTGTGTGTTCCCCTGACCTATGTTCAGATTTAACAGTATTTGGATAGGTCTTCGACCCGCTATCACAACTGTTAACAGAAACACAATGTAGTCTGGTCCCTGATCTACAATAGAGACAAAGAGGCAAACACTCCTTACCTGGGCCTCCTGTTTAAGGCTGCACGATTTCTTCTTGGGATCCAGTTTTCCGCTTTTCAGCCACAGATCAGACAGTAAACAGCCTCTTTACACACAACAATTCAGTCGGAGGTCTTTTCATTCAAGAAGAACCATTTATGCAAATTCTCCTGCGTAGATGTCTAACCAGCCATGCACTCTGACCTGTAGCTTACCAAGGGAATTCGGATTACAAGGATCACAATGTCAAATAAGTTGTTAAAACCAGACTGTAGTTATCAGTAGGCTTTTCTAAGTGACAGCCAATAACACAGGAGGCTCGGGTTCGGAAAGTTTTAGTAGTGTACACAGGCAGGCTAAATAATATACAGTCCAAGTATGAGAGTTTTGTCTGACTCTATACAGTAAGCAGTTTCTTTATATAGTGTTTACAATCAGCTTTTGCCCACCTTACTGATGTGGTCGGTCACAGGGCATTTCCATCACTATGGTCCACAATAGTCTATACATACGTGGGTGCTGGGGTCGTGCTTTTAAAATGTTTTCCCATGAGAATAACACAGCCTTGCAAGGCACCTTGTAAATTACAGTGTCCTTCTGTGATTGTAGCTGTTTCAAGGACCCTAGACTGTTCCAATACAGTGGACAGTTAATTTCTTATCGTTGCTTTGTCTCTCTGGTAAGGAGTTGTACTGTTATCTTCGATAGAGCTCACAAGGCCATCCTCCTCAGGGTAAGGAGTGATGTTATGCATGTACATACATTTATTGTTCTGTAACCCAGCAAATAATTGATGCTGACAGACATAAGCCTGCTGTACTGCTTACTGCCAGGTTCAGAATTCCATCACACTACAGCTTAGCTTCAACAATTACATGCAGGCTTAGTTCTACTGCCATATTGTACGGTACAATTCAATGCATTATATAGTATTTCGAGTCTAAACTGGCACTTCATATGTGTTTCTATATATATTTTTCGAACAACAGCCATCCGGCCATATGCATGTTGTTCCGTCCTTTACCTTGACCGTGTGTATTTGTCCGTCCGGCAACGCTACTCTCCACATGTGATGTCCCACCTTGCCCTTCTTTGCCTGTAGCACCCTGTTAGGATGTCCTGTTTGGTAGGCACGTGTTCCGCTATATGTGATCGACTTCACTGCATAGCTAATCATCGATGCGGTGGTCCAACAACCCGACTTGTCCACATGTGTACAGTTATGTGCACCGTGTCGTATGCAAACCTATATGGTTTGGACGGGTACATACCACATGCGGGATGTACACATTCTGCAGACACATTCACATGCAGCCATTTACATATCTGTACCTGAGGTGGGTTGGTGACATGTGGGTGCGATTTGCCCGTGGCATTGCCTAACACAAACATCTTACCACATTTCAGGTATGCACATTGTGTGTGGGTGTATAGCTGCACACGGATGCTAGCAGGTTAGGGTGCAAAGGTGTACATGGGTGGGACTGACATGTACAATGAGGCTATTGTGTATTACATCTGAATGCATGGGTTCTGCTTCTGGATATTACACTTCAACATACGCCATTCAGTGTATGCAACAGAGACGTTGCTGGGTGTGGGATATGTTGCTATGCACATGTTTGCCTGTGTTTGAGGTATCTTGCTTCCTTACTATTGTTATGTCAACACAGCTACCCGGCTATGTACTCTCACTACTGCTTGTGACCATTATGGTTGGCACCTTTTCCAATGCCCATAGTGGGGCATGTTATGTGGAAACTTCTGAATTTGCAGGACTACACATACCCACGGCTAGTGCAGTTGACAGAACTTCACTTGTTTGCCATACTTTAAGCTTATTCTGTAAGCATTTGGGTTCCTTATTCATTTTCTTATGCCATGTCTGTGTTTCATATAGTAATGTATATGTTTTATGCTACTATTACATGTATATTGGGAATTTTCTTGGCAGGGGATCGGAGGTCATTTTCCATTTTCCGATTGTTGCAGGGACACAACTGTCCAATCAGGGACTGTCCATGGCACATTGGGACAGCAGGTAACCCTGGTGACCATGCCCATGTCGCTACTGGGGTTGCCACCTTTTCCAGTTTCCAATCTGGGATATTTCCGGGACTCACATCTGACTTTACAGGCCGACACATACACACGGTCACTATATAGCATAGAACTTCACTTGTTTGCCTAAATGAAAGCTTATTGTTGTGGCAATTTGCTTGCTTATTCTGTTTCTTGTGTCATTTAGGTATTTCTGTTACAGAAATAACCAATTCATGCTACCATTACATTAAATACGGGATATCATTGTGTCCTACAATCTTAGCACATCTGCCATTTTTAATACATTTTTTCGGGACACAACTGGCCATAGAGAGACTGCCCCAGCCAAAGTGGGACAGGTGGTGACCTTAGTCGCTGCTACTATGTCGGTGCGGCGCGCTGACATGCTGCTGTACACCTTCTCTGAGTGTAAGCACTGGCGGTGCATTGCGGGACAAACGCGGTCTTATGCGTATCCTTTGCTCCTTGGACGGGTACACTTATGCCTTCGTGGCTTGTATTTGCTTCTCCGTTAATTTGGGACGGGTACTATGTTGCATACTCTACGTGCGTTTCATTCTGCATGGGACCTGGCTGCTGCCATTACTATTATGGGCGGACCGTGGCTGTCAGCACATTAGGTTGCTCACCTCATGCCGGCTTAGACACGCCTCCAGACGCATCCTACCTGGGCTCGCTCACGTACACTACGCACGTGTCTGTGGTTCCGGTGCACTCTCATTAATATGTATATGGCGCTACTGCGCCGGCTATTCACTGCACTGCCGGCGCAAGCCTTACGCCGGCCTTGCGCCGAGCTTCATGAATCCCGGGGGGTATGTTGCATTTGAGTCTTTATTCTCTTTTTGTATGAACGGTGAAAATAGTAAGCATGTACAAATGCAGACTTTGTAACTATACAGCTCACATATTGACATTGAGTGACATGACATTTTTAAGAAGTTATTGTGGCTCTTGCAGACAAAATATGTTAGCAAATAATAGATGCTGACATACTTCACTAACCATAAGCCTAGATCTAACTGTGTATAAGTTTCTATTTTGTTCCCTAAAAAGTGCAGCTTCACAAACAGGATACATTTTCTGGTAATGTTACTACGTGAAGTATTAAAAACCAAAGAATGCTGCTAGGTCACAGCAGGAAATAAATGAACATAAAACAATTGTTTTGAATTGGTTAGGAGCTTTCATTCATTAATTTTACTATGGAAGTTCATCAGAACACCAGTAACTACACATCACCAAATTTAAATACACTCATATATCATGTCAATTAATCAATTATCCTGTGAAGAAAATGAAATCACTGCCATCTGTGTTAGCATGACTTTCAAGAGTGTATATTCTCAGATTAACCGTTACCAAGGAGATTTCCTCGATTGCAGACTGTGACTACAAATGGGATTGGTATCGTGGAGAAGGATAGGTATCTGGAGGCTCATCAGTAAGACCACCGTTATCCCAGTTCAAAGGGGAAATGGAAAAGGAAAGGGGAAGGCAAAGGGCAGGAAAGGCTCAGACAGGATTGTTTAGGATTTAAGGTTTTGGATGATATTATTTACGAGCAGAATGGATTTAAGATTTTTAATTATAGTGATGTAGTTATTACACAAGAACATTTTGGTATTTTTAGAAAAAGGGCTTACTTTTGTCCCTATCACATAGTTTGATATGGCTGATAACTTACTGGAATTAAAAATGTTTGTCAGGAATTTAAATTTGATGCTGCTTTACAATGATATTATTAAGGAAGCGACAGGTATTAAGTATAAAGTATGTTTACTCCACCCCTAGCCCCTCCTATGATGTGTTTTGAGAGAATGTGTGAAAAGGATATAAGGGAACTGAATCAAAAGGAATGTGGTAGACAATGTTACAATTTAACCTATAAGCAGAAAGTAATTTTAAATGGTTTAATGGAAAATAATGATCTTAGGATTATGAAACCAGAGAATGGGGGTGGGGTGGTCTTAATGAATTATTTTGATTTTTCTACTAAGATGAGTTTATATTTGAATAATGAAATATATTTCGAATCAAGTTCCCTTAATGAGGTTAATTGGTCATATAGTAGGATAGACCAAATGTTATATGATTTCATGTTAATGGGGAGACTAGTGAAATTGAAATTAAAAATGTTGATGTTAAAAATCCTTGCATTCCTTCAATATTTGGAATCTTCAAGGAACGCAAAGATGTGGTGGACCTCCCACTGAGACCTACATCCGGAGGGTCAAAAACTATTCCTTTAGCAAAGTATGTTGATAAGTTACTTGATGATAAGAAGCATGTGTTAAAGGACTTCTGGTATTCTTTGAGTGAACTTGCTAAGTTATAATTTGACGATGGTGTTATATTTGCAACTATCGATGTAAAAGATTTATTTTCAGTTATACCCCGCAAGCTTGGTCTGGATTGGTTTTATGAGGCTGTATTTGCTGGGACATCTTTTGAACAAGCTAAGGTTCAGCTTTTAATAAAGTTGATGGAGATTGTTTTATGGAATAACTTTGTATACTTTGATGAAGACAGGCAAATTCAGGGGGCAGTTGTGGGTGCAACAGCTGCTCCCCTCTTTACAAATATTGTCTTGTCATATTGGGAAATGATTTATGTATTTAAATGTGGATTTTATGATAACATAGTAGATTATTAGGGTTTATATTAGAACATCGAAACTTCTAAATTTTGAATACTCACATGAGCGAAAATGCAGAACCTCGAAATCCCTATTGTGGGGGCCTGTGCCCCCCACACCCTCTGCTAAATATATATTTCAACTCTGAGATTGCATTACAGTGAGGAAAGGGCCAATATTCCGATCTTCACTGTACTGCAATAAAAAAAAAATCGAGGTCCTGCATTTTCGCTCATGTGAGCATTCAAAATTTAGAACTTTTGGTGTTCTAATATGGACCTGATTATTACAGGTTTTTAGATGAGGTATTGATTATTTGGAAAAGATCTATTGACAGGTTGCAGGAATTTTATTAAGTACTGAAATAGTACTGTGGCTTTTATTAAATTTACAATCCATTTTGATAATAGTAGGATCAATTTTTTTTAATTTTACTTTATCTAAGGATATACTTAATGGAATGTCTGTATCTAATATTTTTAGGAAGGAGATGTTGTGTAATAGTTATTTGCATTTTGAAAGGGCTCAACTCCTTTGGCAAAAAGTAACCTTGTTAAAGGGCAATTCATCCATATTTCTAGAATTATCTTCAATGATCATTAATTTTTGGTGGACGTTATGAAGTTGAGGGAGATGTTTTTGGATAGGGCATATCCAGAGCAGCTGGTTGATGAAGTTATAGTCAAGTGGTTAAAGAAAGATAAGAGTGGCTTAAACCCATTTTAAATGGGGGGGGGTTGTGTAGTGAAAGAAAAAGGTAAAAAACATTGGAGTGATTTAATTTTAGCTATGGTCTTAACCTATAATAGTATGAATTTACAGTTACGTGATATTATTAGTAAGAATTAAGATGGAGTGTTTGGTTGTACTGGTTTGTTAAATAGGTTTAGTGATCAACCTAAGTATGTGTATAAGAGAGGAAGAAATCTGAAAATTATATTTGAGACGAAGGATGTTTTATGTAAAGGGGAGGCTAGGATGTCTAAGTGGGGGGCATGTACACAATGACATTACATTTATGAGGGGACTAACATCATAGCTGCATCTTGTTCTAGGGTGTTGAAGGGTAATGGTAAGTTTTAATTATAATACTGAGGGCACTGTTTATCTAGCTTAATGCCTGACTTGTGATGCAGTCTATATAGGAAAAAAATGAAAGGACCTTAAAGCAAAGATTTACGAACACGTGCATGCCATGAACAAAAAAGACAACAAAATGCTCTATATAAGCACAATGCTGATTGTAAGGATTTAAAAAAAATTCTATTATTTGTATTGGAAAGGCTTCCACAAGATGTTATGAGTGGGGATTGGGAAGCATTCCTAGAAAAAAGAGAGCTTATATGGCAGTTTAAGTTGAATGCTACCCATTTCCCTGTTATTAATGACAACGTTTCAATCAACAGTGTCTTATGATTGAGAGCGAAGAAGTTGTGACTATATTAATGTAGTTACATAAACTATTTAATAACTGTTTAATAATTTTTTATACTGAGTTCTGCAGAGTACTGCCTTTAAGCCCTTTTATTAAATTTATTTATTTAACTTAAATTAAAGTTAACATTTTAGAGTAGGGATTTGATGTATGTGTAATATGTTGTTTATACTGACTTTTACTGAATATTGGTTGATTTTTTAAAAAAAAATAAATGTGTAAATCTTTGATCCTTAAATGCATTAGGTGATTGAATGACTGATTAATTGACATAATATATGAGTGTATTTAAACTGGATGATGCATAGTTATTGGTGTTCTGATGAAGTTATGTAATAAAATGGATGAAAGCACTTAACCAATTCAAAACAGTTGTTTTATTTTTGATTCCTTCTGTGAGCTTGAGGCATTCGTTGTTTTTTTAACAATTATTTTTAAGCTGTTGAGATTATTTTTAGTATTGCATAAAGTATAACTCACTCTTTTAATGCTGTGAACTATGTGTACCAAATACTTCATGTAAAAGTGACAACTCCTTTAAGAGGAGTACTTTAATAGCTTTCTTTTATAGAGAGAGGGATAATTGTTTTCATGAGAAACAATCCTCTGTCCATGCTTCTGATATACTTTTGGGGATTCATAAATGTTATGGCAGCAGTAAACTGGCCCTGTACCTGCCATGTAGCAATTTGCAATTCAGAGATACATTAGGCTCCATGAGGAAAGACCATAGTATGGGCTAAACTGCATGTCTCTGAATGATGTTTAACTTCCACAAAGTGCAGATCAGCACTTGCTGTGATAGTTAACAGCATTGGTGGTTGCATCATGTAGGCAGAACCTCCCCATTCACTCTTACACATACCACAGTCCCCATTCCTTTCCCTTTAAGTCTGAATATCCATGATGTCTCTTTCTCTGCTATCATACCTCATGGAAGAGTTCTGTCTTTCATCAGTGATAGATATTACAGTTGCACACATCATATCCATCTATGTTATTCCTGGTTTCTAGTAGTAGTTCCTCCCCAATTTCTATGCTCTTAAAGTGCCAACTCACATATTGTTACATAAATATGCTTGATGTCTGGTGCCCCCCGTCCCCATGATCTTAAAATGCTGTTACGGCATAAGAAATAAAATGATATCCCTGATAACCAATGGTTCCCCTTGGAGTATTATTAAATAAGTATTTCTGGCATCTAGTGATTCTGCCGCATCCCAGTTCTGTATAAATACCACTCCAGCATGACTGTTAGGAGTTATCCCACTGTCTACTTTTCCCCTCACCTGATGTTGCAGGCTGTGCCCATTAGTCTAGGGGTGTGTGGAGGTATGACAGTCATGCGCACATGTGTACATACATATGCACATGCTTGCATATGACTATGCAAGCCCACATGCATGCACAAATGCACCCACACACACACCCACCCACACACACACACACACACACACACACACACACACACACACACACACACACACACAGAAACAGCCCTTCCCCACCTGATGGTATTCACCCATTCACCTTTATACTGATACATACATAGACACGCACACACACACACACACACACACACACACACACACACACACACACACACAGAGGGCTGGATATTTCATATTGCAATTTGGACAGCTGTCTATGGCCTGGTGTTGGCTGGAGGAACCCAACCATACATCATTTATTAGAAAATAAGTAACTTTTTTTCATACAACACTATTTTAAAAATACCATACTGCTAGATTTCCTGTCAGCTCTAGTGTCTTTAGCTCAGCATCTGCCCATGAAGAAGACAGTGGACGATACAGCAAATAAGAGGCATTTGAGAAATGGACCCCTCTCACATGGGGGTGTATTTTGCAGCACAGCAGGAGATAAAACACTTTTTATAACAGCATTCATGGCAAGGGCAAGATGGGAGCACACTGAATTTCTTTTGCAGCAGTATACTTGTGAACAGGAGAATCTGAACCTTATTTTGCAAGGTTAGGGAGAAGAATGACATTGAGACAAGCAATTGCATTTTAAGTGCATGAACCAAGTAAAGGAAACAATTGTAGCGTGTGTGTGTGTGTGTGTGTGTGTGTGTGTGTGTGTGTGTGTGTGTGTGTGTGTGTGAGTCCCTAATTAGAGGGCCAGACCAAACCATCATTAGTTTTGGTAAATTACTCAGAATTACAGCTAGTCAATGTCAGTCATTACAGTTTCACATTTTTGGTGTTTTACAATATACATGCTGATGCAAACTCTATTATTCCAACTTTGTAAGTGCTTTAGAGTAGTCTGTTCTTATCTGTCTCCAGTTTTGCAAAACTTCTCTGATGTTGCCTCGTATTTATGCCTTGCCCTTGATCAAATCACTTAACCAGACCATGCTTTGATACAACTGGAAATTTGGGCTAGGCTCTTCAATGATCCCCTGCACTGCAAGTCTAGTAACTATATATGAACCAGTAATTACAGTGTAAAGGTAAGAAAGTAATTGCAGTAAACAGGAGATTCATCATATAAGCTGTGTTTTTTTGGATCCTTAATGTTGACAGTGTGCTTACTATTGAGCTTTAAATAAACTGGACAGCATGAAGTCTGAGTTTAATGTTAATATTTAACTATGAATACAGTTTTAATTAAGGCTATTTTTTGCAGGCGTGCAGGCGTGAAATGCATTGTGTTTGGCTACAACAGTTTGTCTAGCACGTAATGCAGATGAGTAAGGCTATGAACTGTTAAACAGCTGCTTCCTGAAGTACATGGCTTGATTCCCTTAGCCTTCATTTGTCTTCTAAGTGATTCTGTCCAGTTACATCATCAGACATTACACCAAGGCTGGTCCCGAAAAGGGACATTTGTGCCCAGTCGGCTGTCTCAAGCTGTTATCAAAAGTTTAATATATTTGTCTTCTGAATTCCTACACTCTTCACATTGAGTACTTCACTATATGCTAAGTGAGGGTGAGTTTCAGCATGCCTCTTGCAGTTTAATCGGTTGTCAGATGCATTGTTTCAAGGAAAAAAAGTTTACTGTTTTTCATGTTAAATCTGTTTTCAATGTGACAGTGTTTTGTTTTGAAAACCTTAGCTTTTTTATTTTTTATAACACTTGAAATAGAAGGTTTGCATCAAATCCAAATATCTGTGATAGCTGTAAAATTAAAGAAGAAAATACTATGTACACTGACAGATGTGAGCAGTATTTATGGTAGCTTGGGAGAGATACAGATGTATAATGGGATATTGGTATGGTTGGTATGGGCATGATTCAATACCCTACACAGGGCTTTATTGTCAACAATTCAGTTTGGTTGATTCTAGAAATATATGCTGTAACAATACAGAATTATTCATCATTCATGTAAGTTAGACCTGTACTGATTGATGTTGATAACAGAGAAGATCTCTAAAGGTCAAAACTGAGATGTAGGTGTCCTGCAAGCATGTAAGTTATAAGCAGTAATATTTATGATTTTTCTGTGACTTGTGGTTTACTAAACAAAAGCTGCTGTGGCATTTATATTGTCTGTAAATGTTTTGCTTTATTCAGTACACTAAAGAATGAATTAATTAATCAATAGATCTGGACTGTATAATATAATCTAGACATGTCCCATTTTAGCAATAACATCTTTGTAGTAACTTTTTGCAGCCTCCAGTACCTGCAAATGGGTTGATGTTTGTCAGGTCATATAGTCTGTATTATTTGAAATGATGATCAGAACTGTCTGATCTTCAGCATCCATTATGTAGTTACTGTTGCAAAATACTGTAATATATGGGTTGTATTCTGCCAAGTATATAATAACCAGCCAGTTACCAAAGCTTCAGGTACCATCCATATGCTGAAACTGTCAAGCAGCTTGACCTGAGCTAACTAAAAGGCAGGTTTGGGTGTAAAACCTTTCAGAACTTTTCCTGCCAGCATAAAGAGTGAGGCTGAGCCCTGAAAGGACCATGCTAGGAACAACAAATATTAATGTTTACATCCTGGTGTAAAAAAACACACCAGAAAACAAGGGTGATGGAGGGAGGGAGCAGCTACTGCAGCAGTGATTATATGAACTGTTTTTAGTTTTTTAGTTCTACTGTTATGGTAAGTTTGGCTTACACAATTGGACTTTGTTCATTATATTTTTTTAAGGGCAGACTACCATAGCTAACTTAATTTTGGGGGTAAAAGGTGCAGAGTCTATGAACTCCTGGAGAATAGCCCTAGCAAAGCTTGATCTGGACCTATAGAAGCCTATAGTGCTTTGTAAAAGATGTACAGAGGACCAAGCAGCAACTACTAGAATATTTATAATAAAGCAATAATCAGCGTGTGTCCTTTCAGCCACTTCACAAACTATTGAACA
Source organism: Protopterus annectens (assembly GCF_019279795.1). Taxonomy (NCBI): domain Eukaryota; kingdom Metazoa; phylum Chordata; order Ceratodontiformes; family Protopteridae; genus Protopterus; species Protopterus annectens. Next base: position 1,046,547,704 of record NC_056728.1, on the reverse strand, counting down.
AAAAAAAGGCTCATGCAGTGTGTACCAGGTACTCCAGAAAAAGCATGAACCAGTACTCCCAGTAGTAAAAATGTGAATAAAAACACACCAGTCCAGGAGTTGTAAAAACTTTAAAATAACTTCATATTAAAAATCAACAGTGGTACAGCTTAACGGTTGAGCGCTTTCATCTCTCAAAAGTTGGGACTTCATCAGAACGATTAATTAATTCAACTAAAAGTATTTTATAATTTATTTAAACAATCATATGATGTTCACTAAAATTTAAAGACACAGTAACACAAACTTTTTCCCTTATAAATAGAACCTAACATACATAAGAGAATACATAAGGACTCATAGCAGAAATTTTTCATCAGTGTTAAAATTCAATGTAATGAAATAAATCACCCTATTTTAAAATGATCATAACCTTATATTTTTTCCATAAATAAACCTAGAAAAATATGTGACCATAAAACTACAATAAAATGGACATTAAATTCATTAAAAGGTCTTATTATAAACCACATAAAACACCTCAAAGTGGACTTGTAATTTTACATCAATATTTGTTATAAATCATCTGCCTTCATTCTCAAAATAGGTGTGATTGAAATATGACCATTTAAACCAGGTGTGTATGTCACATTTAATCTGAGCTGCCAAATAAGCTCTCTTTTTTTTCCTATCTCAATTTCCCAAGAACCTCCTCTCAAACTCTTAGGAAACATTTCCAGTATACCAAATAAAAATTTTGTGAAAGAAGGACAAGTAAGTGTATGTTTAAGCAATGCATTGTTGATATCACCCTGGCGATTGCATGGGTATGCTCATATATTTGCTTATGGAACTGGCTTTTAGTTTTTCCAACATAAAAATTATTGCAACCTATGGATATAGCCAAATAAACTAGCCTTCTAGTCTCACAATTGCCCTCCCTTAACTCTATTTTGATTGCTGGGAACCCTAAAGAAACTTTCTGCTGTTCTAAAATACACCTACATTGGTTGCATGCCCCACATCGCCTGGTACCCCCTATTTCTACTATTTACTAGGTTAATTCTTAGATGCTACAAAAATACTTCAGATTATTACCTGTTTTAAACACAAAATTAGGGGTTTCACCCAAAATCATGAAAATGTCAGTATCTCCCCTAAACACATTCCATTTTTTTAACCATAATATTTTTGTTTTCTTTCAAATAGGAGCCAAAGTGGACTATCATATAGCTGGAAAAGACTTTGGAGTTAGCTAATCTTACCTGTGCTGTAGATGTATTTGGAACCAATTCTGAAACAAACAAGGGTTTATATATGGTACTCCACTCTTAAAGTATTTTTTCAATAATTCTGTACAGAAAATCCAATGGTTAACCTCTTTCTTGGAACACAGTTGACTTCCAACTTAAAGTTCCAAACATTAGAACTCATTCCGGCTAACCTGACAAATTGCCCTTTAAAAATTCCTGTTAGTGTATCATAGGTGGTAACTATTGAAATCTAAATAACTGTTAGAAAATATAGATTTTCTAAAAATTCTTGAACCAAAACAGCCATTTGTAATGTCCTTAAAAACTGTAACATCGAAATAATCAATTTTTTCACTAGACTGTTCGTGTGTAAATCTAAGAAAGGAGGTAGTATCATTAATGTACTGTAAAAATTCATCTTTAACTGAGCATATATGGGGGCACAACTGCCTCCCTTGGCCACCCATTTTACTTATCAAAAAAACTCTCCTTCAAATGAAATAAAATCATTATTTAATATAATTTCCATTACTTCCATAATAAAGTTAATGTGTGTTGTCTAAATTTGAGAGTTTGAGTATGGTCTCATATTTCTAGAATCTACCCCTTTCCATAATGCTATATATATATGAAGCCAAGGCCCTGGTAGAGAGTGCCTTGACCCTGCCTGGAATAGATTTAATATAGTGAGTATAATAAAAGGTAATAGCCTTAGACAACCATTTAGAAATAATCTGTTTTTAGGTAGGTTGTCCCTTCTTCTTACCTTCACAAGAAATAAACAACTGACCCAAAGATCTGAGAGATATAGTTCTGTCAAGATAGTACCTGAATTGTCTGAGGACATCCAAGGTATGGAGTATCCTTTCTCCCTCATTTTTAGATTTAGTAAAGAAAACAGAGAGATGGATAGTTTGACAAAGTAAACTTGGATACCACTTTAGGCATAAAAGAAGGATTAGTTCTCAAAGAAACAATGGCCCTATGAAAAATAAGGTAGAGTTGACTCACCATAAGACCTTGAAACTTAGGTACCTTTCTTGCAGATGACAGAGTCATCAGTAAATCTATTCTATGTTAAGAACCTCAAGTCAGCCAGATTAGCTGGTACAAATGGACTAAGGGATAGCTTCTCTAAAACAAAATTGAGGTCCCAAGGAGACCGGTTTACCTGGTAGCTTTTTTATGCAAAACCCCATTCACAAACATTTTGACATGAGACTGCATTGAAAGAAGAGGATCTATGGGCAGACATCTTGAAATGGCTGATAAATGAACCTTGATAGAGGAATAAGAATGGCCACAGCATAGTAACTCATACAGACATTGTAAAACCAGAGAATAACTAGCCCAATGGGTGCTGGTTATGTTGGTGACAGCAACTAGAAAAACATTTCCATTTGCTAATATATGATTTTTCTAGAAGCTTGCTTTCTTGCCTCCATTAATACCTGCTGCAAGTCCTAAGTAAACAGGTGCCTAAAAGGACTTAAGACCTTACCATCCAGACAGTCAACTGAAAACTATTGATTTCAGAGTTTATCAAACACTACTATTCTTGTGTAAGTAGATCCAGTCTGTGAGGAAGCTTGTGATAATTGTCCCTGATCATTTATGAAAGGGAGAATCACAGTTGCCTAGGCTATAAGGGAGTCACCACAATGATCTTGGAGTATTCTTTCTGAATCTTCAGAATTACCCAGGATATTAATGGAAATGATGGAAAAGCATTACAGGAGTATTCCTGTCCAAAGAAAAGGCATCTGTCTTCCTGACCTTCTTGCATAGAGTCCATGAACAGAACCTTATCAGTTGATTGCTCAAAGAAACAGAAAAAAGGGCTAGTTGAGGAACTCCCCAACAGATAGGGCAAATGTTGGAAGTCCTCCCGAACTAGTTTCCCTTTGTGAGGGCCGGCCTTGGTCCTCCTCAGCTTGTCTGCCACACAGTTTTTCTCTGATGGAATGAAGGATGCCTGTAGAGTGAGATTGTGCTAGTAAACTATATACAAGCTAATATGGCTAGTCTGCAAAGGGAGTATATCCTGGTTTCCTCTTGCTTTGTGATGTGCCACAAATCTGTAGTATTGTCTGAAGCCACTCTGAAGAGGTCCTGGAGTCAAAGATGGTTCAGGGAGTTGTGTGTCTTGACCAGGGCAAGCATCTCTTAGATATTTATGTGCTTGCATCTCTCCTTGGTGTCCTACACTCCTACACTTTTATCCCTCCTAAAACTGCTCCCCCAACTAAAGCTTGAAGCATCTGTGGTGACTGACTGCTTTGGAGCAAGGATAGAGGAGAGCAGACTTGGATTTAAGGATAATTGTTGTCTCAACCAAAAGTTTCTCTTCTGACAAACGCCAGCACTGGGATTTTAGAAGATAAATGGTGTTGATGCTGAGACCAAAGAGATTTCAGACACCAGTGTATCTTTTTCATGTGGAGTCTTGTCAGAAGTATCATGATTATCATTAGATGCCATGAGACCCAAAATCTTAAGTAATTCCCTCACAGTGACCAACATCTGAGTGGAAAACCTTAGAAACAAATCTAAATAAGGATCTGTTTTTTCCAGTTGAAGAAAAGCACTTTGAACTGAGGTGTCTAGTTGACATGTCAGGAACACAATCCTGTGTGTGAGAGCCAAGAAAGATTGTTGACTGTTCTCTTGGAATCACAGCTTGTGTATGAGGTTTCTTATCCAAGAGAGATATTCTTGATACTTTGAAAAAGACTCTGCAAAGATAAGCAAGTTGTCTAAACATGGAAAAATGTGGATACTCTGTAGTCTGCAATGAGTTACAACTGGAGCTACAGCCATTGTAAACAATCTTGGTGCAGTGGAAAGTCCAAAGCTTAAGGCAGAGAGCTGATAATGTGATCCAAGCATACAGAACCTTAAGAAACATGTGAAGTCTGGATGAATTGGGATGTGGTAATAAACATCTTATAAGTCTAATGTTACCAGGAAAGAGGAAGATGAGATAAGGGTCTATATTAAAATGATGAAAGTTCAGAATTTCGAACGCTCACATGAGTGGAAATTCAAGAACTCTAAATCACTATTGTTGGGGGCTGTGCCCCCCACACCCCCACTAAATATATATTCCAAATCTGAGATCACACTACAGTGAGAAAAGGGCAAATATTCTGATCTTCACTGTACTGCAATCAAAAAATAACAACATTGAATTCCTGAATTTCCTCTCATGTGAGAATTTGAAATTCTGAACTTTCATTGTTTTAGTATAGACCCTGTGGTAACAGGTTGTGAAGTGACATAATTTTGAATAGGGCGCTATCACAGACAGGTTTAGGAAAGAGATCCAGAATTGCGCTCCAAGCATTTTCTTTATATGGCACTAAGAACATCCTTGAATAAAAAACCCTTCTCACTCAGAAAGGAGGAACTGGCTCCATAGGTCCTTGGAATAGCATGTAATGAAGAATAGTTGGAAACAAAAGAGTCTGATCTGGAGGATGAGGAATGACCCCCTGGAAAGGAGGAATTTCCACCAACTGCCATCTGTAATCTTGATGAATGATATACATAACCCATTTCTCTGAAGCAATCTGTTGCCAAAGAGTGTAAAAAGGGAAATTAAGACTTTCTGGAAGAAAGAGGGGGCCAGGGTGGAAGGGGAGTCATAAGAACTATTGAATAGTTAACCAGAAAAAAATGTACTGTCCTATGTTTTGGAAGGTTAGAGACATCTTTTTGGAACTCCCGTGCCATTTTTTCTTAAACATATGTTTACCTGCATTCTGTTGAAACTGTTTATTCTGTGCAAAAATGGAAGAGGAGAAAGAAAATCCTTTGAACAATTCAGAAAAGGAGATCAGAAGAATGCTAGATATTCCCTGGATCATCTTGCTACTTTCATCAGACTTTTTGATCACCTCTACAGATGAGGAGCTAAACACTAAATCTCTATCCAAGGGAGAATTTAAAATTTCATTTTAATATCATCTAAAAGGTTCTAAGAATGCAGGCATGCAAATTTCCTTAAAACCATACCAGTGGCCATAGCTCTGAGTCATACAACACATTGCAAACAATGAGTAGGGACCTGTGCAAAAGAAGAAACTAAGTTATTTAAAGCAGATTTTTTTACGTGAGAGGAAACTGCAGATGAGACATTCTGTATACATTCACAATTTATCAGAACAAACTTTAACATATGAACCTGACAATTCAAAATTCTTGAAACCAAAGTTGCAGAAGTATACACTTTTTCTCCTATACCTTTCAATATTTTTTCCATCCTTATCAGAAAGAGAAGGATTGGAATTAACTAAGTGCTTAGCAGCAGTGGGATCAACTAAGGCTATAGCTGCAGGTCAGGTTTAGGAATGGGGTGTAAAAATTAAAAAAAACTGAGGAATTCTATAATTCATATCTGCATTTTTAGGGGCAGCTGTCTGACTATGACAAATTGCAGGCAGTAACACACACATCCTCTAAAGTTGACAGAACAGGAGGAATGGGTGTAGGTTTTAGAAAATCCTTCTGCTAAACTCATAGTATTTTCTGAATGACTGGGACACCTCACTGTTCTTTGAATGAAAAACACTGACACATTCTATCGATTGTCTTAGAGAAAAAAGAACTCCTCACAGGGAGAATAAGAAACTCTGCTCTTCTCTGAGTCTGAAGTAGAAATCTGAGGAAGAAAAAACTAAATCCATTCCTGCATCTTCCTGTTCAGATTCAGAATATTGAATCTCTTCAGGAAAAGAGGAATTCCTCTTTCTTTTACCAGAAACTACTTTACAAGAAGGATCAACAGCCTGCTCTGAGTCAGACCCAGTAAACTACTCCTGTCTAAATAACTTTGAGGAGAAGTAGATACATGTTTGGTTTTCTGTTTCTTTTTGACAGGAAAAAATTGAGTGAATTGTGTTACTAATAGCAGCAACTATGTCCCCAGAGATGGGCAGAACCTTCTGGCACAACAGGCAAACCTTCCCTGCTCCTTCACCTAGAACTGACAAGAGTGACTCTCCCTTTCCCACTGAGGGGACTCCAACAGCCACAAAGGACATGGCTAATCTCCAGTCCATAGTGGTTTTAGATTCTATACCACAGGGATCCGGGAAAAAGGTGAGTAGTCTGAGGTGCAACAAATAGCCACAGCAATGACCCACTTGCAGCTGAGGCAAATTCCTCACTTGCTGTAGTTATAAAGGCTATTTGCTTAACTTTTTCTTTTTGTAGCTGGAAGAAGGACCAACTGTGGGACCTGCAGTCTGTTCCATGATCAAGAAAAAAATTGTGCCTCTTTCCCAAGCAAGACAATCAGTAAATACAAGTCCACAAAAGTTACCTTTCTTTTTTTGACAGCAAAAACACAGTAAAAAGCATTTTCAAATACAATGTCTACCATGCCAAAGAAAAATAAAAACAATTAAGCCACAGAAAATATGTAAATGTAAAATATGCAATTTATTCTTCAAGTACAGATGGTACTGTAGTTGTACATAAAGCAAATAAATGCATAGTTATCAGCAGCAGCATTCCCATTAGTAATAATCTCTTTAATGTGGAATTATTTAGATGACTTTTACATCTGCAGAGATTATGCATATTGCCTTAGCGTATGTTATCAGGTGGTTAATATTTCTTATGCCCTTCTATTTAAACTGTGCTACAAATGGTTGGATCTTATGATATGATCTTTGTATAATTTCAGGTAGTTCATCTAAAGCTAATATTAATATACATGTCATTATTTTCTATAACAATAAGAAGTGTACACAAGTCAACAGAGTGATTGTAAATGCCAGTGGGGGCTCACTGTGATGAAATCTCCTTATGTTCTTCTTACCTGGTCATTTTTAATACATTTTTAATCTGTTTTTGCAGGACTAGCATGCGTGTGTCTGAGTTAAGTTGATATACCTTGACAACTGTGTGTTTGTGTGAAACAAATTTGAAGTATGGGACTTTGGTCATTATTATTAGCTTTTTGACTGGGGTATAAGAGAAGGATGATGCAGTCAACAGTGTAGCTATAATTGCTGAGTTTGGAGGATGTCTGTGGATAAAATGACTGACTCTGCTGAGCTGATGAAGCTGATAAAGTTAAAAATGTCATAAGCCTATGTTGCTAGTGTGCGTTTGTGTAAAGCCAATTTGAATACTTTGCTATGGCCATTTTTAGCACAATCAGACATATTATGTGTACAGAGTTGATAAAGTGGTTGTAATTATTTAGTATGAATTATCATGGCAACAGTTTGAGTGTCCTGTTTATGTTAAACTGTTCTGATGTGGTTACTTTTATTGTTAGTGGTTCATAAATTTTGTTTCACTGTATACCTGAAAAAATGTTCAAAACTACAAATTTAAAAAGAACTCTAACAAATGTTGCTGTATTAAACAAGAAATATAAATTAAAACACTCAAGAAGGTAAATTATAGAGCAAATGCATTTATGTATGGTCCTAAAATATGTCTAGGGTGCCGATGGTTAGAAAACATCCCAGCGCCCAAGGTACACTTAATCTGTCCCTGGCCAGATGTATTTTCAATGAAACTCAGTTTTAGTGCATTTCAATACATGCGAGTTTCAAGGAAAGAGAAGTTTACTGTTATTCATGCCAAGTGTGTTTTCAATGTGAGACTGTTTTCTTTTGTGTAGCAAATGGCCATCATTGTTTGTGCAATAAAATTTGAAATAAAGTAAATCCTTATCACTGTAAATCAAATCTCTGTAATAATTGTAAAAGTAAATAAAAATAGCATGCACACTGACAGGTTTGAGCAGTTGGGAAGAGACAACCAAGTAATGCGTCACTGGAATGGCTGTGGAGGTTGTTGGTCCATGACCCTGCTGAGGGTCCCTTTTGACCATGACCTGGCTCTGCATACCCACACAGAGGCACTCACACATCTCTTACCTAAATCCTCACTATCCTGCTATTGCTACTACAGTCACTCACTCACAGACAAACAGACACACACTATAATATTGCTACTACAGTCACTCGCACACAGACACACACACACACACACACACACACACACACACACACACACACACACACACACACACACACACACACATTCACACATGCAGCGCCTCACATACACTCATACACAAACTTCCTAGCACTGCCTTACCACTAAACTCCCCAACACTTTCCTCTATCAAGATGATTGAACATAACCTTTTATTAGCTATGTTTACTGCTAAAGGGTGCAAGGAGCAGTCATGCTTATCTATACAGCTGAGTGATTTCATGAATCATTTTCCAAATAGATACCTTCTCAGAGGCAGTTTTGTATGGAGGCAGGGCAGCACATGGCTAATATCATATGCCTCACTGCTGGACTGTACCAATAGCATGTAGCACAGCTATGGGGGCAAGGCCGATGCAGTGCTGCACATCTTTGTGCAAAGCCACCATGTTGGGGCTGTCTCTAAATACAAGAAGGCTACCATCATAACATCCATTGTGATCCCCAGACCACTGTCTTGTCTGTCTGTGAACTCATTTGTGTCCGAAAATGTGAAACCTTGGCTTTGTTTTGCTTTTGTTTGCTCACTTATCCTCGACTAATGCATAAATTACTCTGCTGATTTAAAACCTTGACTGAAGGTGTTTGGATTGCAGGATTGCAGCTGACATATCCAACTTTACTGCCTCCCCCTTTTTTGAATAGTGCTGTAGCCTTCTTCAAGTTTTTGTCTTTATGCTTGAAATAATTTGTTAGTGGCAGCTAATTATACTTTATTTATGTTCTTCCAGATGTTGATCCTTTCTTACTACTTGCCACTGCATTAGACCTGGAAATGTAAAGTTTGTAACACTCAAACCGATTTGTCTGCAGATCATGAGGTAGCACTAGATTACAGAGTCTGACATTTACTGTATTTTTCAAGCTGTAGATTTGTTTGGATCAAAGGTGTTATAGTATTATGGACATCTGTTCCAGACTCCACGTTGCTATATATTTTGGAGTCATCTTGTTCTGGAGGAGTCTGATATCTATCCATAAAACAAGCACCATATGACATACCTTCTTAATTCTACTTGGCTTTTTTTCTGGGGTTGAATATGAAGATTTAAAAAATAAAAAATAAGGAGCATGAGGAAGTCATGTAGCCAAAACGCTGGCATGTCCTTAAAAGGACATTTACATATATCCTACTGGCTGCCACTGCAGGAGGCTTAAGGTATTACATAGTGAAGGTTCTAGCTTGGCTGAGTCTTTTTCTGAGTTTTCTGTAAATGCGTGTATATGCAATGGTTTACATACGCTCTTAAATACCTCACTTGTTGTCTAGAAGACCATCACACAGCCTTTATTCACATACTCTTAGTAGGTGCAGAATCAAATACGCAGTATTTTCATGACATTGCAAAATTTTAAAAAATGTGTAGTTTAAATTAATTATTTTTAATATTTGTGGACAGTACTGAAAAATGCAAAAGGTCCAGCTTTAAAATTAAACTACAATTTTTCATAATCAACTAAAATAAAAAAATAAACTTTTCCACCACCATTAAACATCTGTAAATGAAGGTACTTACTTGTACAGTTGCTGACAGCATGGAAGCACTGGGAAGACACACAAGCACCAGGATGCTTTCACCATTAGCTTTTAGCCCAGAATGAAAAACCTAGTTATATCACATGACTCACAACCTACACTGTTTAGTACTCTTAAAGCAATAGCACATCACAGACATAGTATATGACAAATTGTCTGTTGATACAGGCAGAATCCACCAGACATGCGCTCTACTAACTTTTGTCGGTCTTCTTCAACATCTCTCTTTTAGATGACCCCAGTAATGAAGTGTCTACATCATGTCTTATATTCCTCCTGGCATGGATACATGGAAAAGTTCTGGGAGCGCTGATTCTCAAATCTGCCCATCAAATATTCTATTATTTTGCTAAGGCTGTACTGCATTCCACAAGAAAGGACAACAAAAGTATTGTGCAATTAGCAAATTGTAACTTGCCTAACAGTTAAAATTTAATTCTGTGCAATTATATAAACTACTTTTGCATTGTTGCTTAGATTAGCAGACATTACATTTCAGGTTCCATCTGCACAATTAATTCCCAAATACCATATACTAAGGATTCAAGTGTAGAATAAAGCTTTTGTGGTTGGTATATCTTTGATTGAAATCTGGTTGACAACTGCTAAAATGTTACGCAGTATCATATACTTCAGTTAGACTAAATGACCCACATCATAGTTTTGATAAATATGTTTGTAAAGCTGCTATGTTTTAAATCTACAGCTTAATATTATTGGATGTCTAAGCACTGTTAAAACATACTTTAATTCTTTCTCTGCAATTTGCAAAATCACCAGTTTTAGCTTTCTTAACCCTCTGTGCCAATTGCGAGTTACTACTTTGGATTAAATTACTTTATTGTACACATTTATTTGACTGAAAAAAATGTAAAGCCTCATTTGTGGTAAGGGTGCCTGGAATAAGGTTGTTTACCTCAAGGTCGTGTACCTTTAAGTTGTATACTTACTAGACTAAATTAGAGATGTTTACTTGGATGGGCATTCCGCAATGTGTAGCTGTTTCTTTACACAGACTTCAGGTAACCCTGCTGCAGTTTAATATGCTTGCTTGCTGATCATCAGCCTCTCCCCCATCAGCCTTGAGGGCATCTTCCCACCTTACAGAATTCTAGCACTGAGGAATCCACAGCATGAAGGCAAGAACCAGCTGCATTGCACAGAATAAATGATACTGAGCCTGAGACCCTCAAGTTTAAAAGATATACATTATTTATTTATTTTCTATTTATTTGCCAAGTAAGTGAGCTGGTCTAGTGACCCTTTTCAGACGTGTACCAAGCTCATAGAGCAGTAAAGAACAATAATTTCCACAAGTAAAGACAAAAATATTCATGAGCATAAGCCAAAACATACAATATATTGAGCAAAACATTTAAAGCAATGGTCAAATGTACATATATATATATATATATATAGATTTGTATCACTTCACTGAAAGACCATTTCACTGAGACCAAATCACCTAAAGTTCATTTCACTGAAAATTCATTTCACCTAAAACTCATTTCACTAACAAGAAGTATTCTCAGGCAAGTCAAAGGTATATGTCCTTTTCCCCACTGTAGTTTGATCCTGGTGTTATTATATATAGTTAGGGGGGTGGGGGCATAGCTCCATAATTAATTTAGTTTTCTGTTGTCTGTTTTTTTGTTACATTATTTGGTAAAACCCAACTAAGTGGGGGGCTACGCCCCCCATACCCCACAATGTGGGAAGCTGTGCCCCCCCCAACTATATATACTAACACCAGGATCACACTACAGTGGGGAAAGGATATATACCTGTGACTTGCCTTAGAGTATTACGTGTCAGTGAAATGAGTTTTAGGTGAAATGAACTTTAGGTGATTTGGTCTCAGTTAAATGGTCTTTCAGTGAAGTGATACGAATCCATATATATATATATATATATATATATATATATATATATATATATATATATATAGATATATATAGATATACACCCGTGTGTGTGTGTGTGTGTGTGTGTGTGTGTGTGTGTGTGTGTGTGTGTGTGTGTGTGTGTGTGTGTGTGTGTGTGTGTGTGTGTGTGTGTGTGCACGTGTGTATGTGTGTGTGCGTGTGTGTAGATATATAGGTGAATTACGAATAAAATATCAGATATTTAATGTATTCAGTTGATATATAAAGGAGTTAAAAGCAATATCAAAATCTGAATATAAGTAATAGCATAAATTATTACATTTCTTTTCTTTTATTTAATTAAAAAAAAATAATTATTCTTTGGTGCAAAATCAAGTCTGAAGATAAGTCTGAACATAAGCGATAACTACAGGCAAAACCATTGTCGCAGTAGTAGTTGCAGATAGATTCTGACATGAGGTGATCCTTAAGCTTGTCCCTAAACTTATTGATGGTTTGTTTTTCTAACTTCATTAGGCAGTTGGTTCCAAGTTGCAGGTCAGTTTGGAGAAAGCTGTTTCCCCTACTAATGCTTTGAATCCTGGGTGTGAGAGGTAGAAATTCATAGCTATGGAAACTGTAACAGTTTTCTTGAAATGTCAGTTTGAGATTCAGATGGGGGAAATAGCCTTATTTCAAGACTTTGAAATTTATACTTTTAAGTAGAAAGATAGTCCTAATAGTGACAGATAGCCAATTAGTGTTTTCTAACAACTTACAGTGATGAAATAGTTTTTTTTTTTTTCAGAAGAGCTAATAACCAAAGAACGGTGTACAGAATGTAAGACTATGTATAAACCAGAGAAACAAAAAAATAAATAAATACATTTAAAAAAAAGTCCACGTTGGCCCAAGTAGGAGGCTATAGGCTACCAGTATCAAGTTTACTGGAACTCAAACCACCAAATAGTTAAGTGCTTTCGTCATACACTGGGATGTCTTCTGAACTTAAATTTTACTGAATCCACTCCTCATTAAATAAAACAAGCAATTACAAAACAATCATTCAATTTAGTTCCAAAGCCAATCAGTAACCTAACATAATTTAACTACTAGAATATAATGGAAACAAGTAATAAAATCAAAAACAAAAAAATTGTTAAGAAGTTGTATTGTGCAAACATGCCATTACTTAAAACCAAGATAGAGAGCCAAAATAAAAATCATAATTGTGCTGCCCTCATCTTCAGCACTGAGTTAGTAGAAACAAGGTCATTTAAATATAGTTTAATTGTGGCATCCAGTCTAGATTACCACAGGAGTTCCTTGTATTCCAATTTGTTTTCCCAGGTAACTCCTCTAGCATCAGTTAGTACTATTACTAGTATGCCAAAAACAAATTTCTTAAAACCAGTACATGTTAAAGAATGCCTAAATAAGCCATTATTAAAATGAGCTTTCCTCACATCATACAAATGCTCATAAATCCTTTCCACAAGTTTTCTCTCTCTTTCCTACATAGAAAGAGAGACACTGATTACACAGAGCCATATATACACTAAACCATCTGAATTACAATTCCCTTTCCTAAATGTAACAGTGGTTGACTGGCATTGTTTAAAATAACCTCAGTTTTGTCAACAATGTATTGACAATGCAAAGTCAATAGAGCAAGTGACACAGGAGTAAGTGCTCCGATGCTAAAAAACAAAGATAAACCCAAACAAAAAGCTCAGAGACACTCCAAGGCTATAGATGTAAGATAACATTCTCAGATAAAAACAATTCCAAGTACTAAATTCCAATAAATCCAATGGACAAAGTTTAAAACGAAGAAAGCTTTATTGTGCAGAGTTAGGTTAGCGCTTTCACCCTGTTGGGCTTCCTCAGACCTTTAATACATACAAAAAAGTGGACACAAAGAGTATATACAGCCACCTTGATATGACATCACTTCCTACAATTAATCTATTTAAAAACTAAACAGAAAAAAAGTCATCTCATAAGCATGCCCTAAAAGTAGAAATAAAAACATACATAAATGCATTCATAAATATAAAATGTAAACATAAGTAAGGATACTTGAATTTGACTTACAAAAGTAAAACACTTTTTGAAAAATATTTCAATTTATAAAAAATATATTTAAATATATTCAAGTTTTATGAGAAACAATAAGCAAAAGGAACCACCAAAAAGTAAATGCTCCCAGACCAATCTCCATAATAAATCTTTGTAAAAATAAAAACAAAAGTATGGGAGCAGACCTATGCAGAAAAACATTGAACATAAATGAAGTTCATTCCAATAAGCAAAAATTCAAGTCCACGAAAGTCCATAAAAACACAATAGAGCTTTTATTCCGTACACAGCAGGTAAGAGCTTTCACCAACAGGCTTTTTTAAACCATTAACAGAAATCACAGAAAAAACTAAACCTTATATAGTTCATCAATTAAATATGTAAATAAATGATGACATCATTACAATAACATTTAAAAGGACAAGCTAGTATACAAATAAATATATATAACATGTCTTCTATACTACATCAAAATGCACTAATAATAAAGATACATTTAAAATAAATAGTTTAAAATACATATTATCTCACAACTAATTTCCTATTTTTTAATGTGGGCTTAATAGATATTTTGTCATTCAAGCTTGGGTTTATATGTGCCCTAAGCTTGATGATCCATCTAATTTCAATTTTTTCTGTATGATTTCTAATATCTCCCCCTCTCATACTAGGTGTATTAACACGGAGAACCATACATTTAAAAATATGTGAGTCATCCATTTCATTAACATGTTTAGATAGTGCATTAATACTGAATTTAATAAGTATTTGATATAAATGTTCCCTAATTCTATCCCTAAGCCTTCTGTCAGTTTTACCGACATAGAAGGCAGGGCAGTACATACACTGAGCAAGATATACCACATGTTCTCTATTACAATTAGTCTCCACACTAACTGTAAAACATTGAGAAGTAACTGGATGAACACACATAGTATTTTAATATATAAAATCATAGAGATTACAATTATTACATGGAGACGTGCATTTAGAACAAAATTAGAACTGTAAGAATAGGAAATCTTAGGGTAACACAAAAGTCTATGTAAGTTCTTCTTATTCCTAAATAAAAAGACAGGATTATCACCAACTACCTCTCTAATACACGGGTTAACAGTTAAGACCCCTTAATGTCTCCAAATAACCTCTTTAACATTCCCAACATCCTGTGTAAAAAATAAAGAGAATTTTTGAGCAGTGGTATTCGTGTTAGCAACAGGTGTTAATTCCTGTCTAGCTTGATAAATATTAATACCCCTATATGAAAAATATGGGCAAGCTATGTCAGACCTATTGTGTACAACTACTTCAGTCCCTTCAAAAATCTCATCATGTCTATATGACCTAGCTAACAATCTCTCTTTCAAGTCAATTAATTCCTTTTCATAACTTTCTTGAGTAGGGTTAAAACTAGAGGCTCTGATGGCCTGGCCTGTCCCTTAATGATGTTTCTAAAAACGTACCTAGGTTGCATGCTCCCTCTATATAGCAATGTATTTTTATGACAAGCTTTTCTGTGGACCCCAGTATTTAACTTGCCACTACTCAACCTCTCAATGGAAACATACAGGAAAGTAATCCTGGGCACCGATTCAGTCATGGTGAACTTTAAATAGGGTCTGAGAGAATTCACTTCTTCAAAATAATAATTTAAATCTCTATTGCTACCTGTCCATAAAAAAGATATTGTCCACAAAACATTTGTAGAATATGACATATCTCTGGAACCTACGTAGGACAAATAGATTCTCCCTTTCCCAATGGGCCATAACTAAGTTGGCGTAGCTATTGGCACAAGAAGTGCCCATAGCCATGCCATCTTTCTGGATATACAAATTCTCATTAAACAAAAAGAGGTTGTTCTCCAACACAATTTCTAATAATGAACATACTAAGTCCACTTTTACAGGACTAAAATCAGTCTGCTGTGTTAAATAATTATGAATACATTCAACACCCTCCTGGTTCGGAATCACAGCGAAGAGCGATTTGACATCTAGGGTTACTAAAATAAAAGGTGCATCATCACTAACTATTTCCATTCTCACATACAAATCTAGTAGACACTGTTTTGTGTCTCTTAAAATGACAGAATTCAAATCTACTATAGGCCTTAACAACTTTTCTATGTATATTGATATTGGTTCAGTAACCCACCCTCTACCTGCCACTATGGGTCTCATGGGAGGGTAGAAAGGGTCTTTATGAACCTTGGGCAGGCCCTGGATAGTAGGTATTAATGGGTTATCAACTCTAAAAAACTTATATAGCTCTGGACTAATCGCATGGCTCTTGAATAAATCATCCAAGGTATCATAAAGCCTTAGAACACATGCTTGAACATCATCAGTCTGTATACTTGAATAAAATCTGTTTTCTGCAAGCATTTCAGTCATTAGCTGGTTATATTCATACATATCCATCACTATAACAGGGCCACCCTTATCTGCTGGTTTAATAATGATGTTGTGGTCATTTCTAAGTCTTTGTAAAGCTAACTTATGTCTGCGTATTAAATTACCTTTTCTTTTAGCACTGTCATAATTGTGACTTGAATTATAAATATCATTCTCCACTAATTTACTAAATACATCCAATGAAGGATGGTAATTAGGAATATGTAAACTTGGTTTGGCAAACTGTGGAACACGAGAAACAAAATTATTGCTTCCAAATTGTAATTTCAACTGAACATTCCTTATAAATAACTTAGTATCTATAATAGTATCTACTATGTCACTGTTGACTGCCAGTATAAAAGATAAACCCATATTCAAAATTTCCAATTCATCCCTATCTAAGGGTCTGTGCGAAATATTCCAGACTATTGTAGTTTTGTCCATTCCTGTGTTCTCTTCAGGGTTAGGCCTATTTGCTCTCCCCCAGTTGCTTTCCTTTTTTGTCTGCCCCTGCTCATTGAACGACTTCTTCCCCTTCCTCGAGCATCGGTTATCGGGAAAGGGGGAGGATGAGTTGATTCTCGAGTAATATTAGTTATAGTTGTCTTCCTCCTAACAACAGGTTCTTGTGTAATTATATCACTATTCATAGAAGTAGATGGAGCAGCAGGAGTATTATTGGTGCCTGATTCATTAGTTGTATCATTGTTACCAATGGTACTATCAGTATCAGCATCACTTTGGCTACTGCTAATGGCATTAGACATTCGTATATTACCACATACATTCACTGCAGAATTAATAGCAGCATTATCATTAAAACCAACATTACTATTTGCATTAGTCACCTCACATATAAATCAGAAGTGTTAACATTATTAGAAATAGGCACAGCCATATTACTCAATACAGAGGAATTGACATTCTCAGAGTTAGAAACAGTTCTTTTATTGTATCTGCCTCATCCTTCCATTTGACTCTGTATATTACTGTCATTTCTCGGCCAAGTAAAGACATGGCCTCATGAAAAGTCACAGATATCTCTCTGCAATTTATGCTTTTTCTGCTCCAAAAGTCATTTTTCAAAAAGAAAAACATTGTCAAGTAAAAGTTCCATTGAACGGTCAACTTTGGCACTTGGAAATTTAGTAATTAACTGAATTTGTTGTTCCTTTATTTTAGCTTTAAGGCTAACCTCTTCAGGCAGAAAAAAGTCTGAACATAAGCGATAACTAGAGGCATTAACCATTGTCGCAGTAGTAGTTGCAGATAGATACTGACATGAGGTGATCCTTAAGCTTGTCTCTAAGCTTATTAATGGTTTGTTTTTTAACTTCATTAGGCAGGTGGTTCCAGGTTGCAGGTCAGTTTGGAGAAAGCCGTTTCCCCTACTGATGCTTTGAATCCTGGGTGTGAGAGGTAGAAATTCATACTTATGGAATTCTATGGAAATTGTAAGAGTTTTCTTGAAATGTCAGTTTGAGATTCAGATGGGGGAAATAGACTTATTTCAATACTTTGAAATTTATACTATTAAGTAGAAAGATAGCCTTACCTGCTGTGTATATGGAATAAAAACTCTATTGTATTTTTATGTTCTTTTGTGGACTTGAATTTTTGCCTATTGGAATGAACTTCATTTATGTGCAACGTTTTTCTGCATAGGTCTGCTCCCATATTCAAGTTTTAATTTAAAATGTATAAAAGAACATATCTAAGTTCAACATAAAATCTCATCAGAAAGGGACATTGGTTATAACAATGTATATTATGTCATCTGACAATCAATCTCCTATTTTTCTTAATGGAGACTTTATCATTAACACCTGAGTTCTGGTCTGCCCTTAACCTGATGATCCAGTCAACTTCTATTCTCTCTGTGTAATTTCTAATGTCTCCACCTCTGATGCTGGGTGTGTTCATAGGTTCATAGGTTCATAGGTAGGTACTAGGCTATTGGCCCTGGGTCCTATACAAGCACAGCCAAAAAGGTACCCTGGCTTTTGCCACCCAAGAAAATTATTTTCCTGTGCCACTGTCGAGCAGAGCCACAAAGGTGATCCCTGGGGTGAATTTCCTAGTTCCCATCCAATCACCAATATTTTTCTTGAAGAGTGCTAATGAGGAGCTTTGTTTGATATAGAAAGGTAGTTTATTCCAGAGTATGGGAAGTCTCTGGGACAGGAATCTATCCCTCCGGCATGTTCTGTTTATTTTGGTGACAAGGTTTAGGTCCCTAGAGTGTGTAGCTTGGAGGGATTGGGATTTCTTTAAGTGGAGCATGTCCAACAGCTTTGGGTTTGACATAGCTTTGTATGTTAGGCAGAGATCACCTCTAAGTAGGCGATATACGACGGAGTAAAGTTGGAGTTTTTTGAGACGGTCTGCGTAGGGCATCTCTTTGAGGCCTGTAATCCTCTTTGTGAGGTATTTCTGCGGCCTTTCCAGTGGTTGTAGATGTCTTGTGAGGTACATACCAAAAGGGGCATTGTACTCTATAATGGGTCTAATGAATGATGAGTAGAGGGGAACAATGACCTCTTTTTGTCCTGGATGAGAAACCTTTTGTGATGAGGTGTGCCACGTAGAAGGATTTCCTGACTACTGTGGCGATGTGATTATCAAAGGAGAGACTACTGTCCACATGTGTCCCAAGGTCTCTTATCACACTTTCGGTGTTAAGTATACTACCGACTATGTTGTAGTTCATGGGTACAGAGGTTTTACAAAAGGGGATGACAATGCACTTTTTGTCATAGAGCTTGAGGCCATGGCTTTGATACCAGGCATCTGTCTCAGTAAGGCCCTTTTGTAGGATGTCCACATCATTAGGAGTTTCGATTATGGCTCCTAGTTTGTAGTCATCTGCAAACTCTGTTAGCCAAAGACATTCTGTGTTAGCCTGTACTTCAGAGAAGTAGATACCAAACAGGAGAGTACCCAGGACTGAACCCTATGGTACTCCACTTGTCTGGTCTGAAGTTGGATTTGGAGTCTGCTACTTTCACAGTGTGGTTTCTGTCAGTGAGCCAGTTGGCAACCCATCTTGTGACATAGGGATTTATACCTAGTTTAGTGAGTTTATCTATAATTCCAGAGAGGGGGATGGTGTCGAAAGCCTTGGCAAGATCTAGATAGGCTGTGTGAACCACCTTACCCTTGTCTACGGCTTTGGTGACTGCTTCAAAGAAGTCTATCAAGTTTAGGAGACATGATCTGCCTTTTACAAACCTGAACTGGTTGGGGTTCAGAGTTTGGAGATTACCAATGTCTTTGTTTTTAAGTTCCATGATGATATGTTCCATGGCCTTGCAGACCAGGCTCGTCAGGCTAATGGGGTGGAAGTTCCCGGGGTCTGTGGTGGCTCCCCCCTTGTGGAGTGGGATAGCCATCGCTGTGAGCCATTCAGCAGGTACAAAGCCTGAGGTGAGGCTATGACTGGACATGGTACTTAGGTGGGTTGCCAGTTTGTTCTGTAGTTCGTGTAGAACGCAGCCTGGGATGTTGTCTGGTCCCATGGATGCTGTGTTCTTGGCTTTGGAGAGTGTAGTTTTTACCTGTTCAGCCATGATTACAGGAACTTTGCATTCTTCCGGTATAGAGATGGGCTCTTTAGGGGGTGGGGGGGGGGGCTAAAGTTAGCACTGAACCTATCTGCCAGGATGTTGGCAATATCAGTTGGGTCTGTATATTTTGTGCCATTGTGCTGTAACTCAGAGCAGATCTGAGTGTTGCCATTGAGATTCTTGACATAGCTATAGAAAGCTTTGTGGTTGTCTTTAGAATCAGTGGTGATTTTGTTTTGTAACTAGCTTTGGAGGATTTTATCAGGGATCGCAGCTTCTTAATGAGGCTGACCAGGGAGCTCCTCCACTCATGGGATTTTACTCTCTTTTGCAACAGTTTCTTCTTTCTGTTGTACAGATTCTTTATGGCAGGGGAACACCAGATTGGCTTCCTTTTTTTGGAGGATAGTGTCTTGGTTCTGTTTGGGATTGCACGATCCATGCACTCATGTAAGTCCTTGTAAAGTGCAATTGTGCAGGATTCAGTAGTTGTAACTGTATTGTCCATCTGCATGGGTGTCATGAAGTTCACCACTTCTGTCTTAAGAAGCATGAAGTTGGCTTTGGAGAAATTTTTTACCATGGCTTCCTTAATGGTGGCTGGGGGCAGGGTGTGGATATCGAGGGTAATTAGCTTATGGTCAGATCGGACCAATGAGACATTGACTTCAGGTGTGGAACACCAGTCACTCATGTAGATCTAGGATATTGTTGTCCTTGGTGGGGGTGTGGATAAGTTGATCCAGGGCATTGGAGTTTATGAATTCCAGAAAGCGTTGAGCAAAGGAGTTAGTACATGAGTAGTTTTCCCATTTAATGGTGGGGTAGTTGAAATCACCCATTATTAGGGAGTTTGATTGAACCCTAATATTTTCCAGTACATCAAGAAAAAAGGAGTGGGAATCCTGGGGCATGGTGGGTGATCTGTAGCAAGCTACAGTTTGGATTGCAGTTTTGCCCAGAGTTAGTTGCACTTGGATAACCTCGGCTGCATTATGTTGAGCAACTAGCCTGGAGGTGAGGATATCCTTAATGAATATGGACACACCTCCACCTTTGGTGTTCCGGTCCAGGTTACATGGCCGAAAAGTGTGGTATGTGTTATAGCCTGGTAGTGCAGGGATGCTCTCTGGAGCCTTAAACCAGGTCTCAGTCACTGCACAGATATCAATGTTCTCCATTTTAAGGAGTGCCTCGAGTGAGTGCATTTTGAGATTTAGACTTCTAGCATTGAGTAGCATCACCCTCAGTTTTTGCTTGCCTGTTCCTGTTATGGTGGTGAATTTGTCATTTGAACCTTGCCTAAAAAAGGCACTATAGGGGCGGCAAGAACCTTAGCTAGTATCCGGAATCCCAGTGGTGACCCATGCAGGCCATCTCTGGCAAAGCATCATGGTCTGTCGACCATGTCATCCCAGGCAGACCGATACTGGATCCCTTTAGAATGGCACCAGAAGCTTAGCCAATTGTTGAAGTCAATAATTTTGTTCTTGTACTGCGGCATCATTCTGGGTGATGGCAGAATGCTACTCAGGGCTAGGGTCATACCTGCCTGGGCTACAAGATCAGAGTGCTCTTCCACGTCTCTTTTCATGTAGTCCAGGGAGGCACGTCTCAGGTCATTCACACCAACATGGACAATGACAGAGTCATATTTGTACTTGTTGTGGAGTGACCTGAGTGCGTGGGTTATGTGGCAGATCCTGGCACCCGACAGGTAGCTGACTGTAACCTTCTCCTTGTTTAGCCTGGTAAGTGGGACATCAATGTGTCTGACCATAGAGTCACATATGACTAGTGTGTTGGGTATGTTGTTTTGCCTTATTGGCTGTGATTGAGTGGCACACTGAGTCTGTGGGCTATGTGTCATTTGGGTTGCATTGGGGGGTGGAGATTGCTTGCATTTCTGCTTTGAAGGTCTCTGTTGCTTGACCAGATTATTATTGAGAGCCTCTGTGAATGTTTTTGTGTTTCTATCTGTGGATTTTGGTGGTGTAGATTTAGTGAGACTATGTGATGAGTGTGGTGTGGTGCAAGTGTTTACCTTCACCTCTTGAATGTCAGGTTCAGTCTTGATTGAAGAGAGCTTTACCTCCAGTTTGGCTAGATAAGTGCATCTCTCACAGCTTGTAGTGTTGGGTGGTGGGAGGAGAGGGTTGTCTGTGTACATGAGGCAATTTCTACATTGCCCCAAGATGCCCAGATTCATCTGATAGACAGGAGAGAACACTGGGAGCTGACCCTTGGACATGCCTGAAAAAAAAAAAAAAAACTATTTTCCTCTAGGTAAGTGAGGAAAGTGAGTACAAGAGTGTTTTTTCTCTAAGCAAGTGAGGAAAGTAAGTACCAAAACTGTTTTCCTCTAGGTAATGAGGAAGGTTGAGTGCTGTAGTAATTAGTAGGTTATTTAGTGCTTACAAGTTCTGAACAAGTGCTAATCACGAATAAGCAGATTCAAGTGCTAAAACTAAGAATCTGTATCTGGACTAAACTAGTTACAGGAAAGGGGGGAAACAAGTGCAAATGCAGACTTTTAAATCAAAAGGTTGAGAGATGGAAAAACTGCCCAAATGGCCAATAACTACAATTTCTGGGCCAGAACCACTCCTTATGTGGTAGATAGGTTACCTAGTGCTTACCACTCCCACTGATAAGCTAGAAGGCTTCCCGCCAACACAGAAAGCTTGGGAGGGCTCAGAAGCTTACATACAGTCCTGGATACAGCAAATCTGAATCTGGACTACACTAGTTACAGGAAAGGTATATATATGTATTTATATATATATATATATATATATATATATATATATATATATACACATATATACCGGAAAAAAAAAATAAAATATATATATATATATATATATATATATATATATATATATATATATATATATACAGAAAAGTAGCTAAAACCGCAGTAAAAATAATTCAAATGCAGTGCAAGCTAGCACACTTGAGTATGTAGCAATGTTAGACCAAACATTTTAAAAAATGCAATTAAATTAAAAATGACTAAAAACAAGTGCAGAAGGAGTCTATTAGGTAGAATGAGGTAAAGAGATGGGACTGGGGGGAGTGTCCCAGATCAAATATACAGTGGGGGTGGGCAACTGCAAAAGCCTTCAAATTTAAACAACAACACAGGAATAGGGAGGGTGGGTATGGGAAAACCAACACCTTCAGCGGAGATCTGAAAAACTATACAGTGAAGCAAAAATAACAGTGCACAACTCTGAAGTCAGCCAGCAGTGATATAAAATTAGTCAAACAACAATTACCAGTACACAACTCTGAAGTGCCAGAAAAATATACTCAGCTCTGTGTATCTCCAGATAGTTTGAAGAGCACTCTGTCAGGACACAGGAAGGCTCCAGCAATGATATGCAGACTTTTACTAAGAGGGTCTAATTTTATGCAAGTAATCCTTGAGATAGTCAGATAACACACAGGATGTAAAACCAGTTATACCAACTTAAGACACAGAGAAATAGGGGAGGGGGAAAAAACACTTTCAGCAGAGATCTGAAAAACTATACAGTGAAGCAAAAATAACAGTGCATAACTCTGAAGTCAGCCAGCAACGATATAAAATTAGTCAAACAACAATTACCAGTACACAACTCTGAAGTGCCAGAAAAATATACTCAGCCCTGTATATCTCTAGATAGTTTGAAGACCACTCTGTCAGGGCACAGGAAGGATTCAGCAATGATATGCTTGTAGAACATGGAATTTAAAACAATGCCTGTCATTAGTGTGTGTCATATGCTTCGATAATGCATTGTTAGGAGATTGTAGATTCATAGGTTCATAGATTAGTACTAGATTAACTGCCCTTATGGGCCA
The DNA here is from genome assembly GCF_019279795.1 of Protopterus annectens. Lineage (NCBI taxonomy): Eukaryota > Metazoa > Chordata > Ceratodontiformes > Protopteridae > Protopterus > Protopterus annectens. Next base: position 1,046,524,151 of record NC_056728.1, on the reverse strand, counting down.
TTTTCAACCTAGCCAATTACTCCATGTGAGAATCAAACCCTGCACCTTATGTTTGTAAGGTAAACACCTTAACCATTATGCCAGCCTCCCACCCTGTCATGCTAATTTTGTTTTATTCTTGAATTCACAACAACTAAGTAGCTTAAGGTATTTTGCTGCACTTTCCAAAGCAATTGGAGTTGGCCACTGGAGATGCATACATTCCCATTACTATATACATGTCTCTAATGCAAAAAAAGTGTGCTGCTTTGTTTTTTTACTTTGCTAACAATGGTGACTCGAATTATTGCTTGAACCAGAAAAGTCCTATCATAACATCCTTTTAGACTAAAATTAGTATATAGGTTACTATTACAGAAGTCTCCTACTGGAAATGCACATTGTCTACTGTGTTTATCAAGTGGAACGCCATACTTTGAAAATGAACTTGCTTATGCTTTTGCCAGAAGCTGCATTTATCAGGTTAATGTATTTTGCAGCCATTTAGAGAACATGACATGTTTTTCATAGAAAACTGAATTAAGACCTTCACTGAGATGGTATACATACACTGTCACACTATAGACTTTCTGGTATAGAAATAGTGTTTTTGTACTTCATTTCATTAATAATGGCCTGTCCAGTATTAGAAGAGCTCCAACCTGTCCCCCCACATCATGGGGGGTGAAAAATGGAACTAGATGGACCATGGACCTGTGCTATTCAGACACCTCCACATCAGTAACAGTACACAGCATACTATATTCTGCACTAAGTGAAGGCAGAGGAGAGCTGTATTCCTTGTAAACATAGTAAACATATAGTGTCAACTAGATGTTGTTGTGCAGGAAATACAACAAATATCTTCATAGCTGAAGACAATTGGATTTTGTTTACTCAAAATACTTTACAAGTGTATACAAAATCCTACTGGATACAGCACATAAGATAATTCTAAAGGTGTTAGCTTTAGGTGACATGGATGGGCAAGACAAATTAAAAAGTAGCAAGGCAAACATCCTGCTTTTACAGGGTAGAGTGTAAATTCTCCACTACGGCTCATAGGTTCATAGGTTGGTACTAGGCTATCAGCGCTAGGGCCTATACAAGCCTAGCCATAACAGTTCCCTGGCTATTTCTTCTTACACTATTTACTTCCCTTGTATTCCTTTCCTTGTATTAATAAAATTATTTAATGAGTAATATAATAATTAATGATAAGTAAATAGAAGTTAAGTCTAGACAGATATTGCATGCTCTGTTACCTACTGTTTAATAAGAGATGTATTTTGGGAATTGAACCTCAGGATTTACTATGGTTTAACTTCTTCCCCCATGTGATATGGAAAGTAACTTGTAGCTGTCTCGACTACTTTCTGATTAAAGATTTTCTTATTTTATGTATTGCACCATCTGTACTGGGTCATGTGGGATCTACTACAATTCTGAAAAGTTTAATTTGCGTCTGCACTCTGAACACTACCATGGGTCTTACTTATGTTCCAAGACTATGCAGCACTAACATTCTGTCCATTTTCCATTGCACGATTTAGGACAGGAAGTGGCTTGCAGAACTCATTTGACTGCATCAGAAATACAAATTTACAGAAAGACATTCCTTACTACAAGTACCATTAGTGACTGTCTTCCGAGGATCTGTTCTGCAGTTTATTCCACTGTTCTTTCTTGCTTTAGTCAGGTGCAGCTTGAATCCTCACACTGTGGTGTATTGAACCATTGTTCCAGTCTGTGTTGACAATGGTTTGCCACTCCTAACTACCATAGGGTGTCTCCTATAAATATGTTCTTCATTTATATTCTTGCCACAACACTGTTCTCTTTCTACAGCCTAACTTAACAGCATTAACTCTGCATATCTACCAATCCATTTTTAGCTCATCCTTAACTCGTGCTGATCTAACCATTCTCTATTGACCATTCTCACCTTTGGCCTACCCTCAAACTATTTTTTCCTGTATATTTGATCCCCTAACATTTTCCAACAATTTCCTGCTGTGTTTCTTCTTCTTCTCAGAAACAGCTGCAGTTTTCCTTTTTGGGATTTCTGCATTGTGCTGTAATCATTCAAGTAATGATCTAGATTGCCTTTCTACCTGGACAGCTGAAAATAGGAGAGTACAAGTTCTATCTACTAGTTCTCTCACAGAAGACTGAGGAATGGCATTTGCACACAAGCCACCCTGTTGTACTGCCTGGGTTTGTCACCCATCATATCCCAGTGACAACCTTTCCTCCTACCTTTGTTCATCAGTTCCACCTTATTCTTCCTTATCACTAAATAGTGAAAGCAGCACAGCAACAAGGTTTGATATATGAATGCTTAAGGAGAGGGGACCTTAGCCCAAGAGATGAAAGGCTAGTAATGGCAGTACAACACAGATGACTGCGTACAACTTGCTTTACAAATGAGCTAAACAAATATAGGCTTGGCAGTACAGAACTAGACACAGTTGAAGAGTGGTTGTGATCTATTAAAAGTATATACTTGCATTACCTAATTTTTATTGCTTTAGTCTGCAATGCTATCCTACTGATCTTCATACTTCAACTTTACTCTCTGTTCAGCCATCCTATTCATTTTGTTATTATCTAGGTTCTGATCTACATTTATCAATGATCATCATGTGTGATAATCCATCCTCTAAGTCACCCATAAAGAATAAATAAAGCAAAAACATAAATACAACATATCTTAAAAGTCAGTTTACTATTTGGCAGCATTTTAGTAAATCTAAAACCCTTGTGTAACCCTTGTGTATATGTATATTGTACAGGTGTTCCCTAATCCTGTCCCTTAGACGTCTATCAGTTTTTCCTACATAAAATGCAGTGCAGGCTACGCACTTAGCCAGATAAACCACATATTGTGTATTACAAGTAGCAGTTACTCTAAAGTCAAAACATTGTAGGCTGATGGGATGTGTGAAATAAGAATCTACACAAACAAATTCACAAAAGTTACATTTGTTGCATGGTTGTGTACCTATAGATGGATAATGCTCATTTAGACCACTAAGACCTCTAGGATAAAATGAGGTTCAGTACCTACTAGTCCTATAACTTGGGATCTGCCATTAAGACTCCCCAGTTCCTATAGAAGACATTTTTAACTGGGCCAATGTCCTGTGTATAGTTAAGGGATACTCTAACTGTAGATTTCCAACTGGTTGGACGCTCTGTTGTACCAAGACAGGTGGGATCACTCCTGTCTGAAAAATAAGGTTGTGCAACATTGTCTCTCAACAACTGGACCTTCTCAATACCTGCATTAATCTCTATCAGACTGTAAAACCTGTTTGCTAACCTTTCACATAGATGGGATAGTTCTCTCTCAAACCCTGTCTGTGTTGGGTTCAAACATGATGCACGTATGGCCTGCCCCTTCACTATGTTATTAAAAACATAACTGGTATGCATACTCCCCCTGTGAAGAAGGGAGTTCTTATAGCAAGGTTTCCTATAAACTCCAGTGTTGAGTGGCCCGTTCGGTAATTTCTCTATATATACATCTAAAAAGGATATCCACTGGTCAGATTTCTCAATAGTGAAATTCAAATAATGTGTCAGTGAGTTAATTTCATCATAGAAAACTTGTAATTCAATATCCAAACCTGTCCACAAAAGAAACATGTCCAGAAAATATCTATAAAAGACCACATGCTCAGTGAAACTATCCTAGGCAAATAATTTTGTTAGGTCTTATAGTCTGATAGAGATTAATGCAGATATTGAGAGGGCCCAGTTGTTGAGAGACAATGTTTCACAACCTTATTTTTCAGACAGGAGTGATCCCACCTGCCTTGGTACAACAGAGCGTCCAACCACTTGTAAATCTACAGTTAGCGTATCCCTTAACTATACACAGGACATTGGCCCAGTTAAAAATGTCTTCTATAGGAATTAGGGAGTCTTAATGGTGGATCCTGAGTTAAAGGGACTAATAGGTACTGAACCTCATTTTGTCTACAGGAACAGGATGAATTTACAGTGACTATTATGTTAGCCTAGAGGTTCTAGTAGTCCGAATGAGCTTTATCCATTTATAGGTATGCAACCATGCAACAAATGTAACTTTTGTGAATTTGTTTGTGTAGATTCTTATTTCACACATCCCATCACCCTACAACGGTTTGACTTTAGAGTAACTGCTACTTGTAATACACAACATGTGGTTTATCTGGCTAAGTGCATAGCCTGCACTGCATTTTATGTAGGAAAAACTCATAGACGTCTAAGGGACAGGATTAGGGAACACCTGTACAATATACGTATACAATCTCCTAACAATGCATTATCGAAGCATATGACACACACTAATGACCAGCATAGTTTTAAATTCCAGGTTTTACAAGTGAACACACCCAGCATCAGAGGTGGAGACATTAGAAATTACACAGAGAGAATAGAAGTTGACTAGATCATCAGGTTAAGGGCAGAACAGAACCCAGGTCTTAATGATAAAGTCTCCATTAAGCCAGCTTTGAAAAATAGGAGACTGATTGTCAGATGACATAATATACATTGTTATAACCAATGTCCCTTTCTGATGAGATCTTATGTTGAACTTAGATATGTTCTTTTATACATTTTAAATTAAAACTTGAATATATTTAAATATATTTTTTATAAATTGAAATATTTTTCAAAAACTGTTTTACTTTTGTAAGTTGAATTCAAGTACCTATTCTTACTTATGTTTACATTTTATATTTATGAATGCATTTATGTCTGTTTTTATTTCTACTTTTAGGGCATGCTTATGAGATTACTTTTTTCTGATTAGTTTTTAAATAGATTAATTGTAGGAAGTGATGTCGTATCTAGGTGGCTATATATTCTTTGTGTCCACTTTTTTGTATGTATTAAAGGTCTGAGGAAGCCCAACAGGGTGAAAGCGCTAACCTAACTCTGCACAATAAATCTTTCTTCATTTTAAACTACGTCCATTAGATTTATTGGAGTTTACTACTTGGAATTGTTTTTATCTGAGAACTTTATCTTACATCTACAGCCTTGGAGTGTCTCTGAGCTTTTTGTTTGGGTTTATCAATATATTGATAATAGTTACACCTGCCACACTTAATATTACCTAGATTGACCTCAGGAGCACCTTTCTCCAACCTTTCCTTAATATTGTCATGTACTTTATATATTTATACTATATATATATATATATATATATATATATATATATATATAATATATATATATATAATATATACATATATATATATATATATATATATATATATATATATATATATATATATTCATAGGTTCATAGGTTCATACTAGGCTAGCTGCCCTAGGGCATTTATAAGCCTAGCCAGAGTGTGTATGGCTTTCGCCACCCATGTTAAATTAATTTTGCTATGCCATTTTTCGAGGTTAGTATACTGTGCCTCTGTCTAACAGTGACACAGAAGTGATACCCGGGGTAAACCTACGATCTCCCATCCACTCATCAAGATTCCTCTTGAAGAGAGTCAATGAGGGACTCTGCCTAACCTGGACTGGGATTTTATTCCAGAGTGAAGGGAGCCTCTGGGTTATGAATCTGTCCCTCCAGCATGTCCTATTTATTTCAGTGCTGAGGTTCAAGTCTCTCAAGAACGTAGCTCGATGGGATTTGGATTTTCTGAGTTGCAGCATGTCCATTAATTCCGGGTTGGACATGGCTTTATACGTCAGGCACAGATCGCCTCTGAGCAGGCAGTATGCCACTGAGTAGAGCTGGAGTTTCTTTAACCGGGCAGCATACGGCATCTGTTTGAGCCCCTTGATCCTCTTGGTGAGGTACTTTTGGGGTCTTTCCAGTTGCTGCAGGTGTCTGGTAAGGTACATCCCAAAAGGGGCATTGTACTCAATTATGCGCTTGATGAGGGATGAGTAAAGAGGCACAATGACCTCCCCTGATCTAGATGTGAATCCCTTCATGATTAGGTGGGCTATATAAAATGTTTTTCTAACCACTTTGGCCACGTGGTTGTCAAATGAGAGATTGCTATCAACTTGGGTCCCCAGGTCCCTAATTACTTCTTCTGTACTTAATGGATTACCACCCATGTGGTAATTTGTGGGCACTTTGTTTTTGCCAAAGGGGATGACTATAAACTTTTTGGCATTTAGCTTGAGGCCATGGCTCTGGCACCAGTTGTCTGTTTCTATGAGGCCCTTTTGGAGGATGCTTGTGTCGGCTGGAGAGTCTATTATGGTGCCCAGTTTGCAGTCATCTGCGAACTTGGTCAGCCACAGTCCTTCCATGTTGGCCTGTACCTCCGAGAAATATATACCGAACAAGAGAGGTCCCAGGACTGAGCCTTATGGCACGCCACTTGTAACTGGTTTGCAGTCTGACATGGCTCCAGCTATTCTAACCATGTGGGTTCTGTCCTTGAGCAAGTTTGCAACCCATCTAGTGACATAGGGGTTTATATTTAAGCTGGTGAGCTTATCTATAATGCCCGAGTGGGGTATTGTATCGAAGGCTTTTGCTAGGTCCAGGTAGGCTGTGTGGACTACCTTCCCCTTGTCAATGGCCTTGGTGACTGTTTCAAAGAAATCAACCAGGTTTAAGAGGCAGGATCTGCCCTTAACAAAGCCAAACTGGGTAGGATCAAGTGTCTGTAGGTCCCCAATATCTTTATTTATAAGGTCCATGATGATCCTTTCCATAGCTTTGCAGACCAAGCTAGTGAGACTTATGGAGCGATAGTTTCCAGGATCCGTTGAGGCACCACCTTTGTGGAGAGGGACCACTGTTGCTGTACGCCACTCTTTGGGTACATATCCTGTAGTAAGGCTGAGATTGAATAGTAGTTTTAGGTTTGGGTTTAGCTCTTCTTGGAGTTAATGTAGGACGCAGCCTGGGACACTGTCTGGTCCCATTGATGCTGTGTTTCTTGCTTTGGAGAGGGCAGCTCTTAGATGAGCATATGAGATGTCAGGGGGGCAGCACTCTGCTGGGATAGATATTAGCCATTTTGGTGGGGAGGGGGGGGAGATGTTTGCGCTGAACCTGTCAGCTAGGATGTTGGCAATGTCTGTGGGTTCGGTGTATTTTTTGTTATTTTGGACTAATTCTGAGCATATCTGGGAATTCCCACCCAGGTTCCTAACATAACTAAAGAAAGCCTTGTGATTATCCTTAGTGTCCTGTGCAATTTTTCTCTCGAAGTTGGCCTTAGATGATTTTATGAGTGCCCGTAGTTTTTTGCTAATACTGATCAGAGATGCCTTCCCTTTTTGGGATTTTGCTCTATCATGTAGTAGCTTCCTCCTTCTATTGTATAGTTTGTTTATGGCTGGGGTCCACCAGACAGGACGTCTGCCTTTGGAGGATTGGGTCTTGGTTTTATTTGGGATTGCATGATCCATGCATTCCTGAAGGTGTTCATAGAATGCGTTTATAAAGGATTTATATATATTTATATCTCACAAATGCTGGTATAAATCCTCATCTGTTTTTAGTATAGCCCAGTTGTGGCTTATAATCTGTTTCATCTGACTAGCAAGACCATCATAGTTAATGGTCATCCTCTGATGGAACTTCTCCCCATTTAATTGATTAGGTGTCCTTAAACCCTCCATCAGGTTAGGTTTTCCTAGGATACACAGGTATCTTGAAACTCTGTTCTCCAGCATTTCTGCCCTCAATGACTTAATCAGGTCTAAAGGATATCCCCAGTCCAGGAACACTGGCATCATCATATCAAGTTCCTTCTCAAACAGTTTCCCATCCAAAACCATCCTGGCAGCCTTAATAAACTGACTCTTCACTAAACTTTTCTTACACTGCATGGAATGGCTACTAGTATAGTGCAAGTAGCAGTTGTAAAATGTCTCTTTCCTATATATATATATATATATACATACTAGACACCATTACTCCATTATCCACAGTCAAGTGAACATGCAAAAAATGTATGACATGGGGATTATAAATCAAAAAATCAATGGCGTTGGTTAAATATTCCACAAATGCCTCTATTTCCGTAGGGTCCGTTCTCCAAATGAGGAACATGTCGTCCAGGTACCTGGCATAAAAGGACCGACTATGGGCAAGGTAGGAATTAATAATAAACCTTTTCACCCAGGCTAACATAACTATGTTGGCAGAAATGGGGGCACAAGCTGCCACCGTAGCTACCCCACTCACTTGTATGTAATATTCTCCTTCAAAAAAAGGAAGTTGTTCTTCAACATCAGGTCCATCAGTTGTACCAGAAAACATATATCTGTACTTTCAAGGAAATGGTGTTCCAAAACCATTTCCTTGAGCCACTCTAACTCTATTTCATGGGGCATACATAAGAAAAGATCTACCACATCTACAGTGAGGAAACATGTACTTTCTTTAAGTAACTCATTATTTAGTTTGACTAAAAAATCCCAAGAGTCACATAAACTATTTGGGTAATAGTTCAGTAAGGGTTTTAGTTTCCTGTCAATGTAGACTGCTAAAGGTTAGCTAAAGGATAGTTCTTAGATCCCTGGGCCACCAGAATTAACCTGTAAGGTGGATCCAGCAAGTCCTTATGTACCTTCAGGACGCCAAACACAGTAGGGATATAAGGATCCTTATTATGTAAAAAATTGTAGATTTCTGTGGTAATAGTTGAAGGAGTGAATCTTCCAGGAACAAATCGATATTTCTGTAAGCTGTATTAATGTAATTCCTGGAAACTACCCTATAACATGAATTGCCCATCAATATATTGTATATATTGTTAAAATAATCCATTTGCCAGGCTATCATAATGCCCCACCCTTATTCAGTTTCATAACTCAGACGGATTTGTCCCTCAAAAGTTCCTCTAACAAGAGCCGTTCATCTAAGGTCAGGTCGTCCACCCTCAAAGTTTTCTCTCTATATAAGGAGTATAGGTCTCTTTCATATACTTTCTCAAAAGTGTGCAAAGTTTTATGCAGGGGAAGATTAAAGATGATTTTTTTCTTTAAGCTAGGTATAACCTGAGAGTTAACATTCTCCCTGTTCAGAAAAGGCAGATTCAATTTTCTTGTCAAAAGTTTAAGATCTATTTCATTAATAACAAACTGAATGGCTTCACTGGTAAAATTCAAGGCCGTTCCAATAAGTAATGTAAATGATTTTATTTAATGGGCATGCTCTGCTCTTGAAAAGTCTCCTATATAGGAGATGAAAGTACTTGGATAATTGGTTATTACTATATTTATTTTACTTTATTTTCTTTCTCTGAGTTGTGTTGTGTTAATACATTAAATTATATTACATTACTTATTGGATCGGCCTTGAATGTTACCACTGAAGCCATTCACTTTATTTGTTTCTCAGTTTTTCATTACATTAATAATGTTACTATAATTCCTAGGAACAAATTTGTTCGGAAAAAATGAAAATGTGTGAAATCTATATTCAAATCTGTGTAGTTAAAAATATGAAAGCCCTTGTGTTCTAGTACCTTGCCATCATATTTAACTCCATCAGAATCAGTTAAATTGTTAGCTACCTGTTCTGAGTTGTTTTGGATGTAAATCCTCTCTCCCTGGAGTTCATCCTCCTTCCCTGTCCTCTGCCCTGAGTCAGAGGTGGGGTTTAACCCCTCCCCCTCTGACCTCTGAATCTCTCCGATCTTCTGAGCTGGGTTGAATCGGTCCCATGATGGGTCTCTAAAGGGAGGTCCTCTACATCTAAATGTTCCTCATTGTTCAATGGGGTCTACTTCTTCTAATATCTCACCCCTAACATAAGCATTGTGTGTGGTTATTTTACTTCACATGGGGTAGGCTCTCCCTTCCTTATATTCTCAACAGTTTTTGTTTTTGTTTTTATTACTTGTTTCCACTATATGAGAGTAGTTAAACTATGTTAGGTTATTGATTGGCTTTGGACCTAAATTGAATGATTGTTTTTTAATTGCTTGTTTTATTTAGCGAGGAGTGGAGTCAGAAAAATTTTAGTTCTGAAGAAGTCC